>NC_133232.1:36357182-36657182 GCF_040436345.1 Pagrus major
TCACCACTTACTCAGTTAAACTGCTTAACAGAGTGAGGAGCCCCCCCTCGCCCCTCCACCCTCCTCCTCCTCCTCCTCCTCCTCCAGCTCGGACCAGGGGTGCAGATTAGGGATTGCACTGCTTCATTCAGACAGCAGAATGGATCTGAGGCTTTGGCGGTGGGCTGCCGGGCTCGCAGAGTGAAAGGCTGGTGATGCATGTGGACTGACATTCCAGACGCCCGGGCTTGTTGTATAACGGGGGGGAATGCGAGGCCACTGAGGCAGGGGAGATGTCAGTCTGTCAACTGAGAGAGAGCTTCAGGGTTTAATTTGAAAGGGAGATACTGGCTGCCTGTCTGAAAGCAGCTCATACAAAGTGTCTGATGGCTGCAAATTCAGGAACTTTTCAAAAGGAGAGTAGAGGAGCTATTTAAAGAATCTACGTTTCATGTGTCTGCAGTTGGGTCACTGTTTATGTTCATATTAGCGGCTTGCTAACTTGTCGGCCACATGTAAAGCACTTGCTGATGCACTTGAATTAGCTGAATTAGTTTCTTTTATTTTTATGTTTTAAATGTATTCATCCATTTATAGAATTTTACAGGTTTTTTGTGAGTAGCATAAAGGGTCTACAACTTTAATGTTGTTGGACATGTTTGGAAGATGTTCTACGAATAAAGTTTTATTGATTGATAATATATAACAAATGACACAATTTTAAGTGTAACACCAAGTCAGGCTCTAAAAAGGAGAATTTTCCACCAAAATAAAATATTTGAAAAGCAGACAGAGAAATGATGGTCATATGTTCTCAGCCTTTCATCAAATCTCTGCTCAAATTTTATTTCATTTCTTGATTTTAAGTAGGAGTGAGAGTTACAGAGTAACTAATTACATTATTAGGATAACGATAATATCACGACAAAAGACAAAAAAATACCCCTCAAAATGCACAAAAGCAGTATTTTTGAATGTGTAGAAAGTAGGACAGGCGGCAGCTGAAGAACGTTATGAAACATGAAAGTAGGTTAGTGACACAACTACGTCATGTGAGGTCATCTTTAAGCAACAGGTGTTGCACCACAGCCAGGTGCATTCAGGTCAAAATCACCCTTTGAAGGAAAGGTTGTAGCTGTTACCTGTAAGATAAAGGCTTTAACCATAATGTTGGTTTACTGGATGGATGTTAAGCAATGGGAACGACTCAAGGCAGTTGTATAATTGAAGTTGGGGTTACAAAATGCTGTAAATCAAGATCTTTATTCGTTTATTATTAAATGTGGTTTTATTACCTTGAACAAATTACTTTGATTGACATGAGGCATTGATTGACATTAGAAAGTTTTGCGTGTACATTCATTCAATTAATGTACTTAAATACAGTTTTGACGTACTTGTACTTTACTTGAGTAATTTCATTTTCTGGTACTTTATGCAGAATGCAGCTGCATCAGAGCCAAGTTAATCAATCAGTTAATTTATTTTATTGCCGGATAAAAAAAAAAAAAACACTGATTCCAATCAATACAGTTTTTACATATATATAAATTATACTTGTATTTTTATACTTGAGTCGATTAATTGCCAGAAAACTTTTGATACATAAGTACATTCAATATCAGATACTTAAGGACTTTTACCAAGTACTATTCATGTGTGCCTTCATGCAAATGCTATGTGCACGTCAGAAACTAGTATAAAAGTCTTTTAAGAGTTTTTGAAGTTATGTCTGTCTACACATGTATATGCAACGTGTTTATGTATTTATGTATTGCATGTTGTCTGTTGTATTTTTAATGGCTTCTGCAGAGTGAATTCCCCTTGAAGGGACAATTAGGTGAAGATAATGATGTTATATAAAGTGTTGCAGCACATACAGCACTGTTTTGAAAGTATGTCAGTGATAATCTTTCCTCAGCGCTGTTATCAAAGCGTTGGATACCTGTTCAAGCATCTGGCACCCTTCTTATCGTTATGTTTCCTCTTATCTGGCTTTGTAAATTTGTCAGCCGACACACACTGTAGTTCTCAGGAAAGAGAGAACCTTGCATCAACTTGTGGACCTGGATTTCACACTGCTGAATTATGTATTGCAAGTAGACTGTGCACATATTTCAGCATCCTTAGTAAAGCTAATAGAAATTAAATATTTGCATGGGTCAGACGTGATGGTGTTGATTGCTGCAGAAATGCACACACCCCAACGCAACCAGGCATCAACTGAGAAATTCAAATGTTTGTTTTAGACATATGTTATTTCTCTAATAGGCATTCACCCACTCATTAGGTTTTACTTTATATTTGCTCAAGACTAGTCATACAGCAGTGGAGGCTTTAATCTCCAAACAAGACACTTTTGTGTTAGAAAAAACGCTCCCACCCCCTCCCTCACTCTCCACTTCCATAATCCCTTCTTTAATATCTCACGTTGCCAGTGGCATTTGCCTCCTGCAAAATGGTGGATTGGATTACAAATGTTCAGAATGTAATGGAGGAACATGATTGAACATGTCACTTTGGTGTTTGCATTTAGTGGCCAAGCGTGTTTTGTGATGCAGAATGGGTGGAATCACTGCTCCCCTTTCCACAGTTGAGCCAGCCAAGAGCGGCTCAACAGGATCAGAGCTGGTACCGACTCTAAATGTCTGTCAAGACCGGATCAAAAGCACTCGTTCGTTCCTCAGAAGCTGCTGCCCGGCTGACAAATCATCTTTGCTGGAAATAAGTTGGAAGAGAATTCCAGCGTTTGTCTTCTTGTGAGAATGTGAGTGAAAATACTGAGTAAGCTCTCCGTACTGTAGCTCCGCTCGGCCCTGTGGTGGAATTCAGCCTCGCGTATGTCGGGGGGCTACAAGCAGAGCTGAAACGCATTAAACTAGAGCTCAGGCAAAGCAAACAGCAACCATCAGCATTAACCCCCTGACTGCCTTTATTCACTCAGCTCGTCGTGGTCCGGCCCGTCACTGACTGTTGTCTTTGATTTCACTTTATGCAACCCAGCAGTAGTTCACTACAGTTCTTTGACAAACTGTTATTCAGAAGGTATCATAAAGTTGACAAATTAGTCAAGTAAAACCGCAGCACCGGCAGAGAAACAACAGAACGGCTGACAAAAGAGGGAAAAACACAAAACCCAACAAAGGCTTGTCTGTGAAAGGCGGCAGAAAGAGAAAAGCAAAGCAAGCTAAATCGACTTTTAGAAAATAAAAGGCTCCATGAAAAATCATTATTTGCTCTTTGCCAAAGTGGCAGGTAGAGTATCGCCAGCTCTCTGCAGCTGGCTGGCGTTTGTCTTCCAGCCTGACCAGGCTGTACCCACAACATGTAGCCACATGCCCAGGGCTCCGAAGCATTTAGGCCATGCTGTGCCTGAGGTCTGCACCTGTCAGTGTGATCGATGAAAGCTGCCACCTCCACAACCTTCGTGCAGATAGCCACACAACATACTCACTGCTCACTGCAGTGTGAGTACTGAGAACGCTCTACACCTGGGGTTAGTCACTTCACATCAGCCACACAGTGAAGTGTAGGAACCAGAGGAACAGGCCCATTTTAGGAATTAAGAAAGAACATCAACGTATGATAAAGACAAACAGCGACCTGGAACCAGTACAACTTTGAAATTAATTGGCTGTTAATTTTTTTGGACTCAGTAAGCGATTGTTGGACAAACACTTACAGCTCTGATAAAGTAAACGCATTAAAAACTAGACAAATGGTGCTTTATGAAAAAACAAGCATCCATTATTGATGTTACAACACCAGTTAACTGTTGAATCATAGATGTAATATGCACAATATTTTTGGTTTTACCTTATTAACTTGTGCTCAGTTTTGACTGTTTATTTACTCAGTGTCTAGTTGAATTGTCCAAGTTTAAACTTCTGTTTAAACATCAGGGAAGTTAGTCTTTATGATCATCCTCAGTATAAAATAAAAAAGTACAAAAAAATACAAATGAAGAAATAAATGAATCGTTCTACCCAGTTAAAATCACATACAAAACAAACATATATAAATGAAATGATTAGGGCTGCAACAAGTGATAATATTGATTATTAATCACTGTGCTGACTATTGTTTCAATAACTTGATCACTGCCTCTTGGACGAGTGGTGAAACATCTTCAAGAAACTGAAACAAGTCCAGTTGCCTACGATGTAGCACTTAGATGTGGTGTAGATTTCCATTACAAGATTCCCAGAACCCACAGTGACATTTTCAAATTGTTGTGTGTAACCAACAGTAAGCATATTCACTTTACTACCATAAGAGTCCAGGAAAACTGTTCACCAGGAGAACTATTCACTTCTGAGAAGTTGGAGACAGTGAATCTAATCCATCTTTACTGGAAACAAATGCAGTTTCATGATTGCTGCGACCTGGTGCACACAGACATCCACACGTTCATGCATTTAAATCCACACAGGCAAAATGTTATGAGTCTGTCTGCATATCTTTCTCCAAAGTTTGTTTATGTTACATGATTTCATTAAGTTGTTGCAGATTAATTCTCTGTCCACTGACCATCAATTAACCAGGTTATTATGATTATTTGAGCACCGAATATTAATTGTTATAATTCTGTGTTCTGTGGTTATGTGTGTTGTCATCGTTGCAGCTTCCAGGCCACCTTTGACTCAGTGTGAATTTAAAGATAAATGTCCCACTTTTGCTGGTATGAAATCCCAGCTGGAGAATCTAAATAATGCAACACAGCACGCATGCACGGCACGAGGCAGGCACATGAACTCGACAGCCGTCTGTTCTTTTGGTGTCACTTGAGTTTATCTAAAAAAATATCAGCAAACCAACAAGATGTGGGTCACATTCTCAATCGAAAGACGTTAAAAATAACAAACAAGGAAGTCCTTGTGTCTGCGCATTGAGGTCTTGTGCTGGACAAAGGCTGCATTCTTCATCAAACCCACAAGTTGGGTCTCCTAATGCTCAGAGTTTCCATGGCTGCTGCCCTTCTTTGAGACATTTTGGTCTCTGCTGCTTTTAATATTCCAGCTCCCCCCTCTCATTAGGAGCCAGGCATACTGTACAACTTGTGACATCACGAAAGTGGACTTTTCCAGAGGCGGGTGTTTCCCTTCAGGTGGGAGTGGTCACAGCTGAAAGGAGGAACTGTCCATTCAATGCTGCTCTGTTCAACATTTTCTACAGAAATTCCATACTGCATATTTAAAATGTTGTGCAGAGTCACCTGCAGTCTCACGCAGATATTTGGATGATCCGTCTGCTTCTTGGCCATCAGTGTGCCGTCAGAACTCAAAAGAGATACACCATTTACAAAGGGGTGCTACACTGCTCCGCTTTTGTTAACATCGACTTGTTACCCAAAATTGTTTTTCTCATCATTTCATTAATGTCTTTTTCTCCCTCCAGTTTTGGGAAGCGATCAGCCGGCAGCCTGCGACGCGGATGTGAGTGCATCGTCCTGGAACCCTCAGAGATGATTGTGGTAAGTCCCGTCGTTCAGACTTTTAGCACACAAGTGTCAAAGTCATCACAGCGTAACATACACAAATCAGAGTGATACTTGTTTCCTGTCATACAAACACACAAACAACAAATAAACTCATACATCGTCTGTAGGACTGCAACTAACGCTTACTTTCATTATCAATTAATCCAACAGTTATTTTCTCAATTAATCGATTAGTTGTTTGGTCTAGAAAATGTCAGGAAATGATGAAAAATGTTGATTAATATTGATTTCCCAAAGCCCAAAATGGCGTCCTCAAATGTCTTTTTTTTGTCCACAACCGAACGGTATTCAGTTTGCTGTCAAGAGAGAAAAGAAACCAGAAGGATTCAAATTTAAGAAGCTTAAATCCAAGAATTTTGAGTTTTTTTCTTGAAACAATTTTGCAAACCGATCAATGGATGATCACAATAGTCGGCAAATAATTTAATAGTTGACAACTAATCGATTAATCGCTGCAGCTCTACTTGTCTCTGATGTTAGCATGGAAAATTACTTGTATAATAACTATTGATTTTGTAATTCTTTCACGTAAGAGTGAGTTGTCCCCATGTGGATCACTAAACCTACATTACCTACAGCGGAGTAGATCATCTGAGAGTTGGTCCTGTGATGTTTTGTGCTAATCTTTGCAAGTGCCTCCTCATCACAACCTTAAAACACAGCTGTAGTTAACTGTTTCTTTGCTGGAGTCCAGCATGTGCAGGGGTTCCTCGAGTCCAGGACGGATGACACAGTTTAATGGGAAATCAAATGTTGGCTCAAAGAAGAAGTTTGTTGAGAACAAATCATTCCCTTCTCAGAGGGGCATAGAGGCAGGAGGTAGCAGCACAATACAATCATGTGTTGAACAGAAGCCCTCTGAGGCCTGCACATCAGAACAGATGCAAGTTTTGCTGATGAATTTGCGCTAACAGGGAGGCAGCATACTGGAGACAGAAATCCATGTTGTGCAAATTAAACAGCTGTTGTTCACAGTGCTGCGAGAAAACAGACTTGATGAAACATGACAGGATAGGAGGTGAATCCAAACTGGATTTAAGTTCTCTGAAAGCCTTCCCCAGTGTTAATCTAATAATATATAGTGAATAGTTCTGGTATTTATCGCCTTGAGGTCCTTCCATTGGAAATAAACAAATACTAAATAGAGCTGCAACTGACAGTTATTGTGATTATCTATTTTCGCCACTAATCGGTTCATTGCTGTAAAATGTCAGAAAATTGTGATAATTTCCTCAAACTAAACCGTCCAAAACATAAAAATATTCAGTCATCTATCACACAAAACAGAGAAAAAGCAGCAAATCCTTGCAGATGAGAAGCTGGAAGTAGAGAATGTTTTGCATTTTATGTCTTAAAAATGACTCGAAGGATTTATTAATATTCAAAGTTTATGCATATTATTGTTCTCCTGACTGACGATCAATAAACCCAGCAGCTCTGGGGATAAATGCTTGTAATATTTCCCGCAACCAGAACTGAGGAAACCTTTCAGATGAGCAGGAAACATCTTGAATCTAACCTTAAGACCAGTGATTCAAATTCATACTTATCCACGCTTTATGTCAAATAAATGATTGAGATAAACCTTAAAAAATTTCGCAAATCCATCCTCAAACAGATTCATCCTGAAAGAGGGATTAAATTAGGAAAACAGACCACAGAACACCCCTGAAAAACATAATTAACCAAATTTAATATTTTGTTGACCAGTTGCAGGCCAACAGCATGTCGAGAGGCAGTGAACAAAGCTGCGCAAATATTTTGACTACTTTGGCCAGAAACCTTCAAACACTGTGGAGAATGGAGCCAACATGTCACATTCGTCCACTGATAAAACGCAGGATACTCTTTCTCCACCATTTCAAGCTCGTACAAATCCTTTCTTAAAGGAAGACATCAAATATAACCCACTTCTTGCCAGCATGTGATAACGACCGGTTGTTGCTGCTGCCGTCACCGCACATCTTCACTGACCTCCCTCTCACATACTGTAATTGCTGTGTGTCTATGAATGTGCGTCGTAGATGGGGGGCTTCTGTTAACTGAGCCCGTATCAGCTTCACACGAACCCCTCAGTAATAACAGCCTCTGCTCTGCTCGCTGCAGACAATCTGGCCTTACCCCTTTTGCTATAATAGATGCCAACCCACCCTGTAATTACTCAGGAGGGTTTTGTGCTCATGGATATGGATACTCCACTTTACTACAAGTTTGAGGAACGCACCGAGAGATGCACACGCTCACAACGATGAGCGAAGAGACGTCAAAAGAAAGAAAAATAAGCCGCTCACGTGTCCGTACTGTACACACACACACATGTTTGCACCCGTCGCTCAGAGATTCGCAATTAGACACACAATCACACTTATGCTCTCACTCACACGCAGCTCCCCTGCCGTTGTCATGGCAGCAGTTGGTACGGCGGAGAGAGATTTTAGTGGTGTAATCCCAAAGGCTGAGCGCTGTGAAATGTGAAGCCGCAGTGAAAGTAGCAAGTGAGAAGGGAGGAGGAGGAGGAGGAGTGGGTCCCAAAAAAAAGAGAAGAAACTTAAATATGTTGTTCCATCATGACCCAAAGCCGCCAGGCAACAGAGTGGTCCCATTTAAGAAACCAAAAATACTTTAGAAAGCTGTAGGAGATGACTTCACTGCCTGCGTTGTTTGAGTGGCATCCTGTGCCAGTTTCCACTTGGAAAATATCTTTTTTTCTCCTTTCAGCTCATTAAAAATGAAACAGGGATTCTATCTTGTTTTAACATGTAATTTCATTGTGGTTAATACGTTTAGCAGAGACAGAGAGAGTTGAGAAATTTCATCTGCTCTCTGTTTATCACCGTCTTCCTCCCTCCCTCACTCCAGATTCCTCTCTCATCCCCGTGTTTCTTTCTCTCTCCGTCTCTTTTCGTATTGTGAAAACCCTTTGACGTAGGTGTGCAACCGTGAAGCCCACACACACTTCTATTTTTACGCAATAAGAGGGGCGGGAGTAAGAGGAGGAGGAGGAGGAGGAATGGGAGATGGAGTGTAGGAGGGTGGGGTTTTTTGGGATGTGTGTGTGTGTGTGTGTGTGTGTGTGTGTGTGTGTGTGTGTGTGTGTGTGTGTGTGTGTGTGTGTGTGTGTGTGTGTGTGTGTGTGTGTGTGTGTGTGTGTGTGTGTGTGTGTGTGTTTTGGGGGGAGGAGTGGGGATGGGCGTGAATGAAGATGAAGACAGTCACTCCCCTCTCTCTCTCCGTCTCCCTCCCTCCCCATCCCCATCATTTCCAGGTGGACTATATGGATGAAAATGAGGAGTACTTCCAGCGACAAGCCTCGCACAGACAGTCCCGTCGGCGCTTTCGGAAGATCAACCAGAAAGGGGAGAGGCAGACTATCATCGACACCGTGGATCCATACCCCACCGGCAAGCCGCCCATAGCCCGGGGATACCACACGGTGAGTTGCAGCCTGCGCTTCAGTTTGCTGTGTTTACCCTCGCTGCGGTGGATCGCTGTGTGCTCCTGAGGCGGCTCAGTGTTGCTCTGTTTGTGTGTCGTGCTTCTCCTTCTTCACGCTGAAAACGTGTGCTCCCTGTTTAACCAACTCTGTGTTCGGTAGCCTGAGCTGACCCTCGGCTGTAGGATGTTGTGTGTGGATGTGTTGTGTCCTGGAGAAGGGCACCCTCGTCCCCACAGGGTGCACTTCCAGTCTGTTCTCCTGATCTTGAGCTTTCTGCCCTGTAAGTGTTTGATTGTTGTTGTACCCTTCCTCTGCTAGATTGAAGTTGCTACACTTGTGTGTAATGTTTGTAGCTTCTGCTGGCTTCAGTGTGTTGATCTACCCTCTGTTTATAAATGTGTTGTAGTTCATTGAGCATCCTTTAGTTTCCTTGTCTGTGCTATATCTGCCTCTTGAACGCCTGTTTGTTTGTGCTTCTTGTGGTTGTCTTCTGATGTCAGGTGTTCATGCTTTTGACCCAACATTTGCACCTGAACACACCTGCTCACTTTAGCACTTGTCTTCAGATGTCTCTACACATGTGAAGAGGATTAAAATGTGAGCATATTCCAAAGCACACAAAGGTGCATAAAGTCATATAGTTCCTTTGATGTGCAGCCGAAAAATGACAAGAATGCATGAAACTTTTTCTCAAATACATGTTGCTATTTGATGATGAACGAACCAAGAAAAGTTTTTCGGTTCGAAAGTTTTGTCTTTAAAGCAATGGCTCCCAAACCAGGGATTTATGGTCTGAGATAAATGGAAAGGCTCACGAGATGATTTTTGTGGTAAAAATGATCAAAAACTAGACTCTTTTCTAGCGTTTGCCTCTGTCTCCTGACGTAGTGTCTAGCTTAACATCTTCTGGCCTCTTCAATTATAAAATGAAAGGAGCCTATGAAAGGAAAACCACTTGAACTGTTCTGCTCACAACTCTTAGACTTTGACCTGTGACGAGGGACCACAAGCAAAAAACGAAAACCGATGCATCTTTGCACCAATAACATAAGATAGTTTTAATGTAGAGGGCCCAAAATACACCTGACAATTTGACTGTTGAACACTTTAATGATCTGTTAGTAGTATAATATTTGCAGCACATAAGATGAAGAAGAGGGCAATAGTTGACGATGACAATACAATATATTGTGATTTAATGGAGGACGAAGAAAGTTTGGGAAATGGAGAACAATCTTAAAGTTGTTCTACACATGTACATCTACACTACTCATTTACATAGTCAGCAGTTACTATACACACATACACTACTAATGCTTTGTATTTGATATAGTTCTCAGACAAAACTCCTTATTAAACACTGCTTTAGTATGTTATAGGCTGGATAAATCAGCAAACTTTGTGTTTGTAAGATAGTTTAATGATGTCGACAATCAAAAATGAAAGCAGAAATGTGACAGTGTAAAGCTTCATCCAATCACAGTGCCGTACTCGTGGAGGACTTTAACCTTGTGAGGGGATTCGACTCCAGCAGAGGAGGAGTTTGTTTGCTCGTTCTCCCCTCTCCGCTTTCTTTCCCTGGGAATAGGAAGCTGAGAACGTTCACAGTAATGATGCAAATAACCCAGCATGCAGTTGTTACATGCAGTTTTTCCTGTTCTGCACAATTTCACTGCATTCCCTTCATTCCCGGCGCTCCCTTGGGGGTTCTGTCAGTGTACTCAGTTCTCCTTGGAACACTCTGATACAATCACGCTCAAAAAAGGGAAAATGCGGCAATCGTCATCCTCCTCCTCCTGCCTCCCTCCGGCCCCACCCTGTTTCCTAAATTTAGACTCGCTGTGTTTTACTTTCAAAAGACTGCACTGAACTTTCTCATGGCCCGACATCTCCCGTCACACACTCCACTCTCCTCGCTCTAGTACCGCTCCTGTGGGAAGGATGGAGCGGGTGCCATGGCAACCAGCAGTCCCAAATGGGCTCTGCTCGAGTGCACTTAGAAGTACAGTAGGGAAGGGAGCTAAGTTAGCAAGAGCGCAGTACGCTGCCTCTGCTGCTGCCTCTGCTGCCTCTGCTGCTGCTGCTGCTGCTGCTGCTGCTGCTGCTGCTGCTGACAGAGGGGTGGAGGGGAGCACAGCGACAGAGAAGCTGAATCTGGGCAGATGCTAAGCTGACATAGCGAGCTAATCTCCAGCATTGAGAATGCCAGGCACCGCTCAGATTTTCCTCCCTCCTACCCCGAGGCATATTTAGGAGGTGAGAAATGCACCGAGGAGAAACTTGGGATTGAAGAAAGGAAATCTCTCCAGCAGGCAAGGTTTTTATTCAGCTTAGTCACTCCTATCGAGGCAAATGTGAGGCTAGGTAGGAAAACATCAGAGCGGCCACCGATCTGATGTTTTCAATCTGCTCAAATGTGCTTCATGTAGGGCTGAGATGATTGTTTTCATTGTTGATTACTCTGCTGATTATTTATTTTAATCGTTTAGTCTATAATATCGTTGGTATAAGACTAAAGAGCAATGATGTCTCAGATTTCTTGTTTTGTTCAACCAACAACCAAAAGTTATTCAATTAACAATGTTATAAAAGTGACGTCCTCACATTTGAGAAGCTGCAGCTAGTGATTGTTGAGCATTTCTGCTCAGTAAGTGACTTAAATCGTTAATTGATTATAACTTCAGTTGATTGATTAATTAACAAGTTGTTTCAGCTCTTGTATTTTAGCTGCATCTCAAATGTTACATTCATGTTAGAGACAGTTGCACAGTATTATTACTGATGCATTTATATACAAGCAGCATTTAAATGTTGTAGCTTGTAGAGTTAATGTTGACCTCACTGTTGGGTAGTTTGTTCTGTAACAGTTAGGTGTGTCAGAGTGTCTGAACAGCTGCTGTCCCTCAGCAACACACTGGACATGCTCAGTCATTGTAGCTTAATATCTCAAAATATAAAACTAATGCTACGTAACAACTGGGAGTGCTGACACACGCGCGCGCACACACACACACACACACACACGCACAGCCACCACTTTTCACCATAATCTGAAGCAGAGCTATTATCTGTATAAAGTGAGGATTATTTGGCTCTTGGGGTTTAAACATAATGCGAGCTATTTCTTGAACATAAATACAGAGTTTGGCCTTAATGGCTTCATTTGGATGTTGTTATGACGATTATTATGTCCTGGAGGTCGAAGGTGAGAGAGAAATGTGCTTAATAGTATTTGTCAGATACGTCGACTGATTAAGTTCAGAATCAAACAGTCAGTCGATCTTGATTGAGGCAGCACCTTTTCATTGAGTCAGTTCAATGTGCTTCACAGTTAAACACAATAATAACAGACTCAGGAGGCGATCGGGCCTGTCAGTGAAATTATTTGGGGATTTTTGTTACTGCTAACAGTCTCATGTACCCTGAAGTCTCTGCTCCCTCATCAGCTGAATCAGAGTCAGAAGATATGAACGGGTCTGTCTGAAATGTGTCTATGAAGAAGCCTAATAATCCAAATTCATTTCCATTACATTTTCAGTTATTATATTATTATTATTATCATTATTATTATTATTATCATTATTATTATTATTATCGTTTGACGCTTTCTCCTGCAGACACTAGTTCATTACAGTCATGCAGGCTTCTTGTGTTTGAGCATTAGGAATCGAAGGACCTTTGTGATAATAAAGTGAAAGATGGAATAAATGAAGCAAAAGTTGGCATGAGAGGGTTCTGAAATTGATTAAACTTCAAACCCACTGTATCTAAAGGCAGACGAAATTAATCATATTTGTATCGAGATTGCAATTTAAGTACAGACATGTGATGTACTTGGTTGTTTTTCCAACTGGGAAAAAATCAATGAGCAAAACACACAACCTTTGTGAATGACTGAACGAAATGCAGATTTTAGCAGCGGTTTAAATTTGGTTTTATGTAAAGTTCATGGCAGAACTCTTCACAAGTTGTACCTGAGCGTCTTCCTCATAAGCTCACTAGCTTGTGGCTCCCATATGAGCTCATTACAGTAATGCAGGCTTCTTGTGTGTGAGCATGAGGAATAGACTGACCTTTGCAATATCTCTAAGGTGAAAGATGGCAGTTTTGGCTTCTCTTCTAATGCACTGGTCAGATTTACAGTCCGAGTCAAACACTGCGCCTACTACTAAACATGAAAAGCTTCTGATTTAAGGCATGATGTAAGATTGCCCTATTTTATTTTGTTACCATCTCTCTCTGATTACATGAGGCAAGTTTTATCCTCATGTATCTGAAGGACGTTGTGCTCTTATAAAGTTAAAATTAGCTCAGTTGTCATGTGAAATATCTTATCACATTTTACTTGCTCTCATTTAAAAGAAACACAGCTGTGTTTTGAGCTTACATTTGTGGTTGGCCACCATTAGAAGCAAAGATCCAGAAACGTAAATGTCTAAAGGTTTAAGAAAGAAACATGAAACTATAAAAAATAAGAAAGTGTCTGTTTATAGATGTGTCCTGGATAAATCAAGGCAGTGAAAGAGGACAATGTTTGAGATTCAACACACGTCTCCTGTGTGCTCAGAGCAGTGGGTTAACACTTGGGTGCCTTGTTCAGAATGGACACCAGTTATTTCTGGCATCACTCTCTCACTCTGTTATGTACACACACACACACACACACACACACACACACACACACTTGATCTTTCTATATTCTCCTTTGCACAGGCTCATAATCTCCATTCCTCAGTTGCTCTCCATTTTGCACTTTATCTCACACTCTATCTCTTCACACTCTAATATCAGCAGCCATTTGTGCTGTCGACCTGTCGCACACACACTCACACACAGACACACACACGCACACACAGATTTACTCCCTGATCTCTCGCTCAGCAACTCACTTAACATCTTTGTGCAGATTCTGTCTGTCACTCACTTTAAAATGAAATGGTGATGTGTGGCCTCGTGTTTACTGAACGCTACGCTGCTGATTTTTATCCGTAACAGGTTATGGTAATTTCCATTATCCTGTTTACCCTTTGTCCTCTTTTTCTTTCCCTCCTCTCCTCTGCATGCTTTCATACTCTCCTCAGACACCTCAAACTCTCTGAGCAGATGAGTAATATTCCTCCTATGGGTTTACTCAGTAGCCAATAGGGCATCCAAGGCCCCAAACAGCTGTTCTATAATTATACAAGCAGCAGGAGGCAGACAATCAATACTCCTTTTACTCTTTTCCTCCACCCGGGCGGCCTGGTGGTTAGGCGACGCCGCCCTGTAATCAGAAGGTCGCAGGTTTAATCCCTGCAACAGCCAAAGTGTCCATCAGCAATCGTGTGCTCTGTTGGAATGTCCTTGACGGTGACATTGCTCACTCATCTACTGAATACTTTTTAATCACTCCAAGTTATATACTGAAGGGGAGTTATTGCAGATAAGGATGATTCACTCGTCAGTTTCTCTGATAAGTATTTATGTTTGAGAGCTCCTATAAAATGTTGAGTGCAGAGCGTCTTTGCAATAAATGAATGCAAAGATTGCCGGTCTTCACAGGCGTCTGCAATTGATTTTACATCACCTGCCACAGCCTCACTTCACATGAACTTCAAACTCGCTGTATCTAAACTTAGGCAGGCAGAGAAATTAATTATACCTGAATCAGAATTGCAGTTTAATCGAATGTGTTCGCTGGAATATTGAAGCCTTTTGACATTTTCTAAAGGAAAAGTCAGATGGGAGGATTTTGTACCACTGTCATGTCTGTATGTTCGATATAAAGCAAGATCCAGCAGCTGGTTAGCTTAACGCAGCATAACAACTAGCCTGGTTCAGTCCAAAGGTCACAAAACCAGCATCTGACAAAGTTCACTAATCAACATGTTATACTGTATCTTGTTTTGTTTAATACTTAAAAATCAGAGTATAAAAACAACAAGTTCATGTCTGTGTCCAGTCTTTGTGCTACACTAAGCTAACCAGCTGCTGACTCAAGCTTAATATTAACCATGCAGTCATAAGAATGGAAGTGATCTTCTCATATAACTGTCAGCAAGGAATCAAATCAGTGTATTTCCCAAAATATCCAACTGTTCCTTCAATAGGAACATTTTTGTTGAGGTAGCTCATCCTGCCTGTGAAGCTAGCGGTGGCACAAGCGGCTGAAGTGCAGAGTAGTCGTATCTGTGAGCTGAATTAATGTATTGTCTCGATTTTGTTTCTTCTCTGGCTGACCAATTTGCTTAATTCATCATTTCTTGTGATTCTTTTAATTTTGTAATTATGCCTGTTAAATGTTTGATTCAACAGATAGTATATAGACCACAAACACAAGCCAGTTTCTTAAAACCTTTAACGATTAATCTGTCCATTATTTCTTCAGTTTTTTCAGTTTGACCTACATTGAGAATATCTAACACTATAACTAAAGCTGACTGTACTGAGATGGGCTACAAGTTCTCTCCACTGTGGTCTTATGTGTTTGAGGCAGCTGCACCAAAGGTTTCAAAGTTAATTCGGAAAAGATAAAGTTACTTTTAAAACCGCTACACATATAGCACCTTATAATTGGAGTCTTATTGTCTGTTTAGAGGTCAAAAAATGCCCTGCAGTGTTAATAAGGAGGTTCAGAAGTTAAAGTGATCTGTTCAGTAATCTGCAGGCATGCTGAACGGAAAGAAGTGTGTGCAAGCCAGAATAATAATGCACGTGTCTGTGTGTTCCCTACCTGTCCTTGGCTCAGAGCACCGAGAAAGTTGGATTTTCACCTTGAAATTGTATTAATCTGCTGAGTCCCAGAACTATTGAAAAGACTTTGGGTTGATATAAACTCTGTTTTCA
The DNA here is from genome assembly GCF_040436345.1 of Pagrus major. Taxonomy (NCBI): domain Eukaryota; kingdom Metazoa; phylum Chordata; class Actinopteri; order Spariformes; family Sparidae; genus Pagrus; species Pagrus major. Next base: position 36,372,923 of record NC_133232.1, read on the forward strand.
GTACAAATACAGGTTTACCTTTGAGCAGTGGAAAGAGTGGAGTTGTCTGCCTGACATGGAAATCACATGCTGTATAGAAATTAATGTGACCAGAAAATCAGCAAGCATAAAAACAAACAAGAGAAACTAATCAAAGATTTGATTCTCACTCGGCAAAGAAGTAAGTTTAGGACTAAAAAGATTTTTAAAGAAGATTTCAGGATGCAGTCACATGCAGTTATATTCATTCTCTGTCTAACATGGAAATTCTCCCAGTTTGGTGCAGAACGCTGCATTTTAACATGTCAGAGCAGCTTCCACCCACTATTTCTCACATCCTCAACTCGCAAGTGGCATGTCTGATAACTTTCATCTCCTCTGCTTCTTTTCATGGCTCTCTCCTTTAACTCGGCTGCCAGGAATGCAATAAACCTCAGGTACTGTATCTATTAACAACGTTGTGTGTTGTGTTCACTTTATGTGAGTCTGTGTTTGTGTGTTCTGCTTCCTCTAGCTGTCTGTGTTTGTGTTTCTGCTGGGGGAGGGTTTATCTGCGTCTGTTCCCCATTTGTCGTATCTGTAGCTCCTGGTAGACTTCCTTATAAATACCTTCCATTTGCTGGCATGGATGCTGATAAAGAGGGAAGCCCGCACCACACTCCAATTGTATTAACCACATCATCAAACCAGCCTTGATAAAAATGCACCTTCTTCCGCTTCCATGCATATTATCCTGTTTTTGATCAGAAATATCAGCACGCTTGGTTGAGAATGGACTTCACGTTGTCGGATGACGACAGAGAAATGATAAACATCTCTCTGGTGGAGCTTACGGGCCTGTGAACTGAGATAATGGCAACAATTAAGCTGATTGATCTCAAACACTGTGGCTCTCTGCTGATGTGCTTGATAATGGTATTGACTGTCTTTAGGCTCTATGGATTATTATTATCCCCTGCTGTGGGGGTGTGGTTCTGTTGGGTCTTGCCTTACTCTGTCAGTGGTGCTGTGAATGTGCTAAGTGTTTGATTATGATGGCATTTAAAGACCTTTATCCAAGCATAAAACAGCTATATATAGAAATGAATACCAGTATATGCAGCATGGACTTTAGTTATGAAGCACATAAGCACGGTATCACCATCCCCAGATATGCCTGGTACCAGTGTATACATCACCTCTGAGTATTTCATGATGAAGTCCTGCCGTGTCCGAGCAGAAATGGATTGCAAGTAAGAGGTTGAAAAGATCAGAGCTCAAGGTGTTGAGCAGTCGGGCCTGCTGAGAAATGCGAGAGCAGGGAGAACAGACCTGCCACTCTCGGCCGCAGAAAAAGCCAAGCTCCTATTTTTAGAGCTGTCCTTTGTGACAACCTGCTCTGCTTCAGCTGTGCCCAGATACAAAAGCCTCAGTTTTGAATAGACATTGTGTAGGAACTGCAGCGGTGAAAGAAGAAACGGAGCATTGTACACTTTGTTTTCTTGCCTCCCGCAATCCTTTATTTTTGGGTGTTTGTTCAAAATTATTAATAGCAGCTTTTTAGGGCTGCAACTAGGGATTGTTTCATTATTGATTAATCTGTCAGAACAATGGATCAATCATTTAGCCAGTAAAATGCCATAAAGTAGAGAGGCCCGTCATAATTTCCTGAAGCCCAAGTTGACATATTCAAATTACTTAAACTGCAGCTGCATTGATGGATTGATTAGTTGTCAACTATTAAATCAATAAATGGGTTAATTAGTTAAGTATATATATATATATATATATATATATATATATATATATATATATATATATATATATATATATATATATATATAATATATAAGGCATTCTTCTGGCAAAAAGGTTTATGAAGCTTTTATTTAGATCACTATTTCATGCTGAAAAACAATGAGAATGAGCAGCTACCCACATGTAATGTCACAAATGCACTTCTTCAGAAGCAACTAATTTATTAATGGAGAAAATAACCATCAGATTAATCGACAATGTAATAATTGTTAGTTGCAGCCCGACACAAACCCCAAAGATATTCAACTTTTGGGGATTTCTTGCTTAACATCTAAAATACTTGCTGATCAATTTTCCGTCCATCATCTGATCAATTAATCGACCGATTGTTTCAGCTGAAGAGCTTATTTTGTATTCAGTAAACACTATGAAGATGACAAACATGGTAATGCAGTAAATATGCATTCTTGTTTTCAGTTGTCGTGTTTTCCTTTGTTTCTGTGTTCTCGTCTCTTTCCCAGCACAGACACCGAGAGCTAAATCTGTGTTTATGGTTATAAATAGCCAAATATCAGACATTCTGCTTTGATGGAAGTAGAGCAGATATTTTTGGTTAGTCCTCATACTCCATTAAAACAGCTGAAATTGTGGGTTGTGCAAGTGAGAAAAACGAGCTACTCATTTACAAGCGGCCGTGCTTCATTTCTCAACCAGTGTTAGAGAACATGCTAACTGACATTTGATGTGCTTTTCATGTCAGTTCTGACATTCAAAGACCTTTTTGAAAGCTGAGTATTTTCAAAAGGTTTGGCAGATGACATTTATTTTCCATGGTAATGAGGCTGCGTGGCGATGATAACAAAGTGAACTGTTTTTGTTGTTTGTGTCACAAAGATTTGATCAAAATCCCTCCAAACAATTCACAGCAGAACGGTTTGATCTGAGCTGGTGTTCGACAGTGCTGCGGGAGATGCTTGAGATATTAATAACAATGCTGATTCGGTTTGTCTGGTTTAATAAGGGTTAAAATATGTTTCGTATGAGTCTAAAAATAAAATTTGTAAAACTGTCGTGCTTCATTTCGAGTGCACAGTCCCCTGGATGCATCTTAACATTGAGAAGACAGATGATGAAAGACTGGGATCACAGTGGTTTGGTGCAAGTCTGACATACAGACATGAAAAGGAGACTTTCATTAAACCTTCATATAAAAGTGTTGTATTTAAATGCCTGTAACACTGGTATTAGCCATGAGAATATTAAGCAGTAAAGTGGAGAATAAAAGCAGCAGGATGTAATATCCTCTTACATAAAGTTGCACAATGTGATGAACTGTTGAGCTTTAAAGGATAATATCAATTAACACATCAGATTCCACATGAACAATTATGGCTCACCCAGAGAACCATTTGTGTCTGACTTTACATAACAAATCACACGATAAAGCAGTTTAAAGCCTTACATAATGACTTCGATTCCCATCAAGGAAATATTCTCTCTCCACTCTCCAGTCCTCCCTCTTACACATTTCTGATTATCACTGAAGTTGTTTTAAGGCTTTGTTGTGGCCTCTTCTCCCTGTGGTTGTATATTTTTTATAGCCAGCTAGCCAAGTAGTTTGTGGATGTTTGAGAGACTCTTTGAGTCCAACACTAAAAAATAGTTTTGCGACTGCATCGCATTCTGTTTTATCGAGGCTGCTGTTTCTCTCTGCCTCTTGTCTGATGGATTTCATCCTGTTTGGTCATTTTTAGAGGCATTGCAAATCATACAACAGTGTAGTGCTTTTAAAATAGGATATTCTAAGTGTGCTGATGTCAATTAGTAAAAAAAAGAAAACCATATTTTCATCATCATCACGATTTGAACACATGCGATAAACACACTGCAAGAGACTGCCTGAAACGCAATGCATAAGTGCCATGCATTCACAGTCAGCATGCGACCATTTGACCTATCAGATGGATAGCTCCCAGCTATGCTCCTATTAATTGGTGGCAGTTTGGAGGCGACTGCAAGGTTAGCTAGCAAAGATGGCTGAGGAAGGAGAGAAGAACTAATATGGGACAATATTTATTTAGGCCGATCGCAAGTTGTAGATTTTCCTCATATCATGCAGGTCCAATGTTAATCTGTCCTTCGCTCCACCACGTCGGTCCAGACTGAAATATCTCAAAAACTATTGGCTGGATTGTCATAATTTGTGCAGATATTCTTGTTCACCATGAGGTTGACGTTTGTCGTCATGGGTGAAATATTTCTTTTAATAGATGCATTGCCATGAAAATTGCTCCAGATATTCTTGTCCCCCTCATGTTAAATCCCAGAAACTTTGGTGATCGTTTAACTTTTTATATGGCACCATCTTTGGGTGAAATATTATTTGTCAGTTGCTTTGTTTTATGGCCAAATACCTGCAAAACAAATGGCTGTTTACCAAGTATTAGCCTGCTGACATGCTAAACTATAGTAAAACTATACCTGCTGAACACCAGCATGCTAGCATTGTCATTTTAAGAAGCATGTTAACATTTAGCTCAAAACACTGCTGTGCCTAAGTTCAGCCTCAAAGACTCTTTTTTTAGTTTAACACGTGCATCTGACACTTTAAAGTTAAAGATTGTCTTTGCCTTTTCTTTCCATCTCTTTCTGATACAGAATGAATGGGAACCGGAACATTTCGAAACACGCCGTCTGTAGCTGACTGACACACCACCACTTCAGTCCACCCACTCATTGCAAAGTTAAAGACTTCCAGTTCATAACCTTCCACAGTTAGTCTTTAACCCGATCTGGAAATGTCAAGCCACTGATCAACTTTTCACTCGCTTCCCAACAATCTTACTTTGACACTTATTCTCCACGAGCATCTCTTTTCATTCTCTTCTTTTGATTTATGCACCTTGTAGCAGGTGCTGGGGCACGACAGATGTTTTGCCCTTGTGAACCTACAAGTGTAATCTCTTAAACGTGCCTGGCTGCCTGCATGTCTGCCAAATTATTTTCAGAGCAGCGTGCAGGTGACAACAGCTTGATGAATGAAATAATCCCTCGGGCCGCAGCGGCTATGAAAATGTAGTCTCTTCATTAGATCACCTTTCTGGTTCTAACAATGCTATTTAGAGCCGTCGTAATGGGACAGACGTCGAGGATTAATGCACCGAGCTGGCAGTCAGCAGGGCTGTGTTTTCTCTACATGAGGCGTTCAGTTGGCTTGGAAACAAAGTCAGTGAACAAGGATAGACACAGATCAATAAATCAGAGTACGTTGGGTTTGATGCTGAGTGTGTGTCCATGAGAAGTCGTGTCCTGTTGAAGTCTTATTGAGCAAGATACTGAAAACCTGCTCGCTCGCTCCAACTCAGGATGTAGGAACTGAAGTTTCTTCTTCTGGTGATGATTTTGTTTCTTTAGATGTCTGCTGGTCGATCCTGTGTTTTCCTGCTTCTGGTCTCCTCCTAGTTTGAGTCAAGTCCCCAGTGTTTTTAGAAAATGATTGAGCTTTTAAAAAACATGTCACATTTGTAACCAGTGTATCACGACTTACATCTTAAGAGGTGCTACAGAAAGGAAAAAAGAAGTCTGGAGTATTCAAAGATGGACGAGCCCAATGCTAGTTGTGGTCTTTCATAGGATTTGTTGGTGTATGAAAACAGTCACACCAAACTCCATTCAGGAACTGTTTGAGTTCAGGATAAATCCAAAGCATTTCTCCAGCCTGTGTATGTTCTGCTACCACATCACTGAACCCAACCTCCAGTCTCTTGCTTCTAAGCAGGTTTAGATGAGAGGGCACACGGAGGTCTCAAAACAAAGAGTTTTGGATGAGGAACTGAAACACTGGATGAGGAACTGAGTCTCAGACATTCAGTCCAGATGTCAAAGCTCTTTGGCTTGTTTACGTTTTTTGGATGGTTGTGAGTATGTGGCTGACTGTAACTGTAATTGAGTGAATGATAAAAGTGTTATTCACATGCTTTACTCTGCTGAAGGACTGTTTTTCCTCTGCTCTGTTCTGCTTTTTAATGCTGAAAAAATGCAGAAGTATGTCATGTTGCTCTGCTGGTTGTTTGCTCTGCCAAATGCTTGAAATGCAAACTGCTGTCTGTATGTATTGTCCTGTTTATGAACATGAATTGCAAAGAGCGGAAGTTAAAGAAGGTGGATGGTGGATGCTGCCATGTTTTTCTGCTGCTCGTTTGTGTGTGTGTGTCATGTGTGTGTGCACGGGTGTGTCATCCAGCAGCGTAATGAGGTTTTTATGGCTCTAATGCTACACACCAGCAAGCAAAACACCATCACATGGCCGACCCTATAAATGCACGCCGGGTTCACAGACTGTTTACAAATGGCAGATGAGACAGGCACCGCCCCCCCGACCCTCCACCTCATGCATTTAGCACGCTCTGCAATTGAGCACGAGTGCATTATTGTTATTCTCAAGTGGCGTTTTTCACGTCACTGTCACAACCCTCTAAGATCGATGCTCCCCTGCCTCTCTCCCGTTACATTTAGCTTCTGATTAGTCAGTAAAAAAAAGATTAATTGGCTTGTTGGTTCCTAGAAAGCTTTAAACGAAGTGGGGGTTGGGCAGAAAGGACTGATATTCCCCAGACACGACCCCGTTGCCGCGGTGATGTAATGATGCCCCGGTCGTCTCCCCCTCGGCGATTGTTGGAGTCGTTAATGATCGGGCTGCACAGCGAAGCACCTGAGCTTTTTTGTTGTTGTGATACATTACATCATGGCTCGGGGCAGGAGAGGTGATGTCATACCGGGTCTCCAGCCTCCCTCCCCCCTCACCTCCTCCTCCCACTCACCTCCCCCCACCCACCTCCCCCACCATTACTTTGACTGGAGCAGCTCCAAAACCAGCGAGTAGTACGCTGCTTTACAGGCATTGTCTGAGGCAGAGCAGCCAAAACAAAAAGCTCCAGCCTCAACTGTCTGCACACACAAAACTATTTATCTGTCTAATGTGTAATTGGTTTTATTAGAAACTGTTTTTATATTTGAAGTCTGTGCATGTGAGTGATTCTCAATTTTTGGCACAATTTAGACCTGATCATCATTTGAGAAGCTCAGATTTAGCATCACGGTTCCTGCAACTGACTATTATTTTCATTGTCGATTGATTTTTGAGTTATTGTTTAATCTGTAAAATGTTTTTCAAAAACAACAAACGAACAAAGAAAACAACAACAAAAACATCCCAGTTCTCATGTCTAAGGGTGACATCGTCAGATATCTTGTGTCTGGCCAACCGTCCATCCAAACACAAAAATACACAACAAACAATAAAATCTTCTTTTTTTTTTTTTTTTTATCTGGAAGCTCATCTTGGCTACTTTTAGCTCACTAACTAATGTAACCAATCATCAGAATTGCTGTTTAGTGTCCTATAATCCTTGAGATAAACGTACGAGTAGCTTCTGTGATAAAATGATGGTTTAGTTGTTCATATTTCTTCATATGCAAAGTATTGCAGGCAGTTGTAAACAGTTGTATTAAAGAGTTGCCTTCATCTGTCTCTTTATTTTTTGAAACATCAAAATGACAAGAAAATAACAGTAATGGAACAAGATGACAGAAAATGATTGACATTGTCAAAATTGTAGAAAAATGATGTGACAACAAAACGAAAAGCAACAAAAGAAAATCATATCTACTTTTTGAGGTGTGATGCTTCTTGTTGATGTGCTGCTTCATCTGCTATAAATCGTAGATGGAGTGTAAATTATGACAGCTGTCGTTGATAGGAAGTCCTTTGTGTCTTGGTTGTGAACTGAATTGCTTATTATATTTTGTGTGATGTGGATATGAGCTGCAGCAGGTCTGGTGTTTATTGTCTTGGCTGGCCTTTAAACGCTTCATTGTTCCCTGTGTCCTTCTGTCATCTGAAGTGCCGTCCTCACGTCTCTCCGTCAGGAGACCTTCATATACGGGACATTTCATGTATCCAATATCGGAGTCTCCAGAGACGTTGCCTGCCAGCTGAACACAGTTATTGTAGTTTTTATTTCGTTTAAGATTTTTGTTTTCAATTCAGTTTGGTTGCAGTTAGTTGTTTTTGTTTTACTATAATATGGGGGTGAGATTTCAGAAGTTCAGAAAAGGTATTACATAACACACAACGCTTTTTAAAGGCATTTGTCTTAAAGTCATGCAGAGACCCCAGTCTCAACTAGCATGGCACTCAATAGAGCGCATACCTCCGCCAGGGCCCGAATCCAATATCAAATAAAACATATTTAGATCCAGATTTTTATTTGGATCTGGATCAGATTTTACTTATTCATAGATACCAGCCACCTAAATATGCCCGTTTCTTTTCATCATGATCCATGAATTATTCCCCGAGAAACCAGCCAACCAACAAATGGACCAAGGTGAAAACATAACCTCTCAGCGGAGGTAATAATCAAACGCACGAGGCCTTCTCATGCTTGTTGTGTTGAAAGTGTTTGACCAAAGTGACGACATTTCCTCAAATGTTCACTATTTTTTTTTTTAGTTTATTTTTTAAAGATAGTTCTTGATCTTCTCTATCGTCTAGTTTTTGTTTTTATTTCAGTTCAAATGCTTTTTTCACACCTAGAGCTCAGTTGAGCTTTAGTGAACTATAATAACCTTGCTTAACACACACACACACACACACACACGCTTCATACACACATATTTTCCCTCCTTCTGTGTCTGCAGCGTTGTTTATCTGTCGGTGATGCTGCTGCTCATTGTAGTACAGCTGAGTGAAGGTGAAGTGGCGGTCTACTGCCACTTCTTCTGCCTCTTCTCCTTTACACACACACACACACACACACACACACACACACACACACACCCTCTCCTCTCCCTCCTCCATTTCGCCATGTCTAGCTGCTTCCGTCGCCACAGCAACTGAAAGCCCTGGAGGGTGATGGGTGGGGGGGGCTGGGTGGTGGATGGGTTGGAGGCTGAGGGGGGCTCGTGCTCACCCAGTTGCCATGGCTATTCCAGCTGAGCGACAGTGACAGAGTGACATCATTGCTGCCAGTGTGTGTGTGTGTGTGTGTGTGTGTGTGTGTGTGTGTGTGTGTGTGTGTGTGTGTGTGTTTGCTGCCCACTCTTCTTCTCCTCCATCTTCCAGCTCCATCTCCCTCTTCCTTTTTCGAGATGTGATGCCACTCTGTCTCTTTTTCTTTTTGTGTCTCTACCTCTTTTTACTCTCTCCCTCAAGAGGAAGTGCTGCTGTCTCCGTCTCCGTCTCCGTCTCCCCGCCCAGGAAATGGCTTTCCTTCATCCCGTTACTATGCCAACCGGCTCCAGCCGAGGTCTTGTGCCGAAGTGAGCGTGATAATGGCATTACTCCCACCGTGCTCCTCGCCTCCCTCCACGCCTTCTATCATCCACCCATCTATCTACCTTTCTCTTCCTCCCACCACTCCACTGTGCATCAGCATCCTTCTCCTCCGCCCGAGCCCCTCCAGAGGAGCACAGCCATATAGTGGCTGCTCTTACAGCATCACTGTCTGGCAGGGAGGAGGTCCTTACCCCCCTCCTCCTCCTCCTCCACCACCACCACCACCACCACCACCACCACCCCCCTCCCCTCCTCCACCCCTGACACACATACACACATCCCCCCTGCTCCCCGTTACAAACACACCGCTGGGTTTAACGTACAGTACCTCGGCGGAGGCTGGAGGCGTCTCGGTCTTCAAATAATCTAATGGTGCATAAAGGCGTTTATGTGTGCGTGTGTAGCTTCACTGGAGGGAGGGGAGACGGAGAGATAGAGAGGGGAGGCGGAGGGAGCAAACGTGAGTGAAAGTGTTGTCAGCCATTTTTTCTCATCTTTCTTTTTTTCCCCTGTTTTCTGCTTTATTATCGGCGCGCCGCTGCGCTCCGGCTGGAGATGTGATAGTCAAGTGCGCGCAGAAGAGAAGAGAAGAAGAAGAAGCCGGCTCGGATAAAAAAAAAAAAAAGGGATATTTTTTTCCTCCACCTCCTCTGTGGGTTTTGAGATATTTCTGTGGGAAGCAGCGGGGAGGCTGGTGTTGGTGTTGGGAGAGTGTAATCAGGCGAAGGAGCAGCGGATACTCCCAAACCTGACAAGCCGCCGCCTCCTTCCAGAGAGACGGCGCAGCCGAGGGAGGGGAGAGGGCTCGGATGAAGATGGGGGTCTCCGCGGTGGCATAGAGCAGGTCCGGGATGTTAGATTTTAGCCCGGAGAACATTTTTTCATTATGAAACCATTAGCAGCATCAGACAGCAATGGAGTCCCGAGCCAGCAAGATAAAACCCCGGTAAGTAGCCTATCGACGTGCAGCGTTTTCTCTCCATCTTTCTTTTTTTTATGACCCACTAGATATGATTACCGCGCCTGTAATGGATGTGCATCGGATTTCTATCGAGCCTCGACAAGATGAATGAACGCAGGGCAGGCCAAGGACGCGACAGACGCCCGGACACAGGCTGCTTCTCGCCCCGCGAGCCTCCGATGTGTGTCAGTGTGTTGTACTAGAAGCGGCCGCCATGTGCTTGCTGTCACTCAGGCGCGCAGACACACGCACACCATGGACTGTATCGATCTCATAGGCCTCGCATGATCGCTGCTTATACAGATATTTCATTAGAAGTGAAAACAAATGATCCACCGGGTCGATGCGTGACCGGTAATAAAGGCGCACGCACGTCCAGCGGTGCAGATGTTTGCGTGTTTAACGACCGACGTCTCTGCCCTCATTATGTTTTACGACAGTACTTGATCGTAGGTGTCTGTGAAATTAGCAGCCAGATGTCATTTGCATCGGAGGAGACGCACACTGAGTACAAGCGATAGATCAGGGTGGTTGGATGGGAGGTGATGTCATGCGTGCAGAGACGGAGCTGCCCTGAATTCACTCACCCCACCTTTTAACCTCGAGGAGCTGTTACAGTACGAGCACAGAGCGACTGAATCCACCCTGTAAATGAGTGTAGTGGGTATTTGAAGGTGTTTTCGCCTCTCGGTGAGCACCAGCTGAAGCTCCAGCCTGACCCTCCGGTGCTGCTGCTGCTGGTGGCGCTGTCCGTGGTGCTGGAGGCAGCCGGCAGCTCCAGCAGCTCCAGCAGCTCCGGCAGCTCCAGCAGCTCCAGCAGCTCCAGCAGCAGACACCCGGAGGAGGAGGAGCAGGAGGAGGAGGAGGAGGAGGCCTGAGCTGATCTGCACTTGAACGGTAAACGGATTGATCGGCTGTCAGCGCCGATGGCATCACTCACACACCGGGACCACACACACACACACACTCACACAGAGGCAGGGCTGTAAATCATCTTGATGGACGTTTCCTGGGTCGCGGAGCAGGATGCCGAACGAAAAATCACCGTAATATTCCTATAATAGTCATAGATGTGACATTGTTGATGACATATCTCATCCGCCTTCTCTGGCAGCTTGTGCAGCTTCAGTCAGGGAGGCCTGAGCCACAGACACCTCCATCTGACAGGAGTTTCTTCATCCACAACTGTAGTATTGCTTATTTTAACATCTGTTATGAATACGTGTTGACTAAGTTTGCATTTTCTAAAATTGGTTCATACAAATGCAATGTGTTTTATACTATATCTTAAGTGTGGATAGTACTGATTTCTGTAACAGTCGGTCATATTAGAGGCAATTCAGTGCTCAACTGTAATTGTTGAATAATCCTCTGAGCATTTCCTTGATTAATCAATTAGTTGTTTCATCTGTAATATCTCAGAAAAGGGTGAAAAATGTCAAGATGACGTTCTTGCCGACCTAAAAATATTGAGTTTATTGTCATAGAGGAGTAAAGAAAACAGAATATTCACTTTTAAGAAGCTAGAATCAGAGATTTTTTACCTTTTTTCTTGAGAAAATGACACAAATTGATCAATTGTTTATTAAAAGACCATTAATTGCTGCAGCGCTGATGTTGATGCTGAATATACCTTGATTTCAGCACTATTAGCATGCTAATATGATATGACTGACCATTGATTTGACTGGTTTTCAAGGAATTTAGCAAAAACATTCAGCCAAGTGATTAGTAGCCACTTGACACACTTAAAATATCCTTAATGTTAATCACAGGGTTGTTGGTTACGTTGACGTGGAAAGGGAGGTAGCTAGCTGTCAACTAGCACTTCCTTCTAATTCAAGAATCGTTATTGGCAGGAAAGAATAGTTTCCACAGCCAAAACATGATGGAAGCTCAACACACTCATGTTCGACTAAATGAGAGAGAACAAGTCAGCAACTGTACAACGAGAAAAATTAGTGCAATCATTTAAAATTGGCTCGTTTTACAAGTGTCTGTATCTCAGCATGTGGAAATTAGCTTCATAATCAGCAGTCAGGGTAGAACGGAGGACAATTTGGTTTGTTTTTTATTTTGGCACTGATTTTTCAAATTAATTGTTTTCTCTCTAGATTTCATCTCTTCTCTCTTCTTTCTCTATCCTCTCTCCCCTTCGTTCGATTTTCGTTGTCTTGTGTTTTTAGCATACAAAGGAAGCCTTGTGTAAATATTCATTTAGCCCCAGCAGGAAACCCACCGAGGGTACAGTCAATAACGGCCACCAGATCTTATTACAGTAATGACATCACCGCAGTCGGCTCATGACCATTGGCTGCTATATGTGTAATTCCCTAATTACTTATCTTTCCCCTGGAGACCTGTGATTTCCATTCACATAGCTGCGTTTTATCTTTACTGCAATGAGGCACGTGTTGACTTACACCATCACAATACCATTCATGTCGATTTATGAGGTTGTGATGGAGGTTTATGGCTTTATCTCTTGGCGATAGCTTGGCCATGAATACTGTCTCCTTATCTTTATAGAATTGATGTTTATGTAGTGAAGCGCAGCTCCCAGATGTGTTAGCCTTGCTGGGCTTGGATAAAAAAATCAGATACAGTACAACTAATATAGCCTGTTATAACCTGACATTGTGTCCCTCATATCCTTTGTAATCGTGTTAACAACAGGCAGTAATATAAAGAAACCTGACAACAAACATACTTTCTAAGATTTATTGATATTTTTCATCCACAAACAAACCAAAGCAGCAACAGTGATTGTAAAAGCAGTGTAGTGGACTGAGTTCCTCACTGTAGCTAATCATCTCCTCTTGTCTAACTGCTGGCTTGTTTGGTACTGACCGATGGAGCTGTGACCAGGGAGGGGAAAGCCCAGAGAGCATATCAGGCCCCTTTAATCGGACACCCTGCAGAAAGGGTTTTAATCTCTTGATCCGCGAGGCTCAGGAAAGCGAGAAGCAGCCACCATGGTCAAGGGAAACTCTTGGATGTGTCTGCTGTCTCTTAGCCTTCCAAAATTGGCAGTGCTCCATTTTTTTTAACATGCAGACAAAGTTAAAACCACATGTGAAATGTTTAAAGGAGCCGCGCAAAGCTTCAGGCGCTTTTAGCTGCTTGGAAAATCATTTTGTTGTTGTTCTTTGCTCCATAATTTAAACCTATTAAACCAACAATTTGGATTTGACTCTTTTCAGCAGAAGTATGAGGCTGTTTCTGAGATGTGTATTGCTTTGTGCACCGTGGAGGATTGTGTTCATTACAGCTTGGCCACCCACAATATTGGACATCTAGTGTAGTAGCACAGATTCACCCCCAGCATCTAAAGGCGGTAAAGAGATTGAGAGCCAGCCAGCGCTTCCACCCAGGGCTTCCACCCAGCAATCTAGGTCATTAGGTCTACAGTGTAATTTAAGGAGCGCCACATCTGCTCACATGTAGGCAGAACTGGGTGTTGTGGCTCGAGCATTAGAGCGATGCTTAATCCTCCTGTGACAGCTGATTGTACGTATTTTCGGCTCGCGGTTCGGCAGAGCTCACTTCATTTGTTTGCAAGGGAGCATTGAATTCGGAGCGAAGGAGTGCAGAGACCTATTTAAGGTAGGAGAATAATCACGAGAGAATAATGCCGCGGTTGGTGTTGTGCGTATAGATTTTAGCTGGTTCAGACTCTGCACATCGATCGCTGTTAACAGTTCACTGTACATGTTCTGCCGTGTCGTCGTGCCACTGATTGAAAAAAGCTTAATGAGTGCGTGTCATTATTGTTGTACTGGCATCCATCTTGGCCCAGTCTCTTGCATGCCATTGGGCCGAAGAGGTCAATGGACCACATGCTTATAGACTGAATGGACCGTGGCTTATTGACCAACAGACGGATGACCTAAATGAGTGGAGAGAAAGGATTAAGTGTTTATTATCCTCTCCCTTTATCCGTTGTTCCTGCCCTGCCCTTTATCTCTCCCTCTTTCCGGGGGGAGGGACCTCTGGTTTTTGGGGGTTTGTCCGGAGGAGGTGGGACCTTTTCTAGCTCGCTGTGGAAACCAGTGGGGATATTATTATTGACATGTGGACCAGTTCAGTGCCTGGTTGCAAGGCCGTATTGACAAACTCCACATGACCAGTCAAGTACTCTAAATAATGAGAATATTCAATTATTTGCCCTCTGAGCTCTTTAATTTATTGAATTTACTGGAATATGTTAACAATTTAGGCATCTACTTGACATCCGTTTTTGTATACAGTATTTCTTTTTAATTTTAAAGTGTATTCTTCTCTATCCTTCAAGTATAAGGCTGGTGATATTCTGTGTTTGTTATTTTCCCATGTAAAGACCAGTGAGAATGTTTTAGTCCTTCTCTCGACTGTTCCCGACTTCCCTTCAGTGTTTGTGGCTCTCAGCCCCAAGTCCATTAATGTCTACTGTAGGGATTAATGTTGTAAAACAGGTCACAAATATATACTTTCACTTCTTAAAAAAGGCCAAATAATGTCCAAAAATAAAATGTTACTCAAACAGAAGTAATCTGCAGTTGTTGAGGGTTATTTTTAGCCACAGATTAATGATCTTTTGCTGCTCCTTTGAGTATTAACTGCAGCAGGATGGTGTATTTGTGACAGAGCCGTGGTTATTGTTGGCAGGAACATGTCACAGTGCAAAAGTTAAGCTCATTCGGGCTTCATCAGGCTTCAGTTAGACAGATAAGACTTGATTTTAGGATCAATTCATTGTCGGATTTGAATCTTGGAATTGTTGATTAATGAGAAAAATATAGAATATCGACAATATCCTTTAATATCAAGATGTTTTATAGTTAATGTTACTTTAGTACTTTGACTACAGGTTGTTTTTGTTACATGGACGATATTCAACCCAGCAGAAATCATTATGACTTGATATTAAGATTTAACTGTTTACATGGATACTAAAAAGTTGATGCTGTTGTTTTGTACATTAATCGTCCCTGTCACTCTCTGAAACTCATCCACGTCCTCTGCTGTTGCCTCCACGTGGGGCTAAAACACCTGAATCCTTCTGATTCAGGCGGTCACATGACGTATTTCTATTCTGATGTGGCTATTATTCAGATAATTAGTGGAAAATTAGGGTCCTTGTAAATGCAGCTCGTGTTTAATGTCCAGCTGGAAGTAATATTTCCTTTATAACAATAAACTTGAAGTTTGATTGAAGCCTCAAAGCCACAACAGTCTTACGACAGATGTCCAGTGATAAATATAAATGGTCGTAGCTCCAACGTAACTTCACTTCTGAGGTTTATATGACATCAGTGATATACGGCACCATAATCTCCTCTGGTCCTGAAAGTCATCAGCAGGATACGTGATGAGGCTTCATCACAGCGGCTCTGAACAGACAAAGGGATTCGTCACACTAACACAATAATGTCCAGCCTGTAATAATAATGTGGAAATCAGCTGGAGGCGTCCAGAGTGAAGTGGATGGGAAATAGCAGCCTGAGGGGGGTTAGTGACTGACTGGGCCCTCTGGTCGACCATTTTAGTTAGTGCAGCCAGCCAGATAATTAAACGTGATGGCAATCTTTGACACAGTGTAGTCACATCACACCTCAGTGCCACAGGAGCTCGACTGTCTGGCTCTCAGACTCTTGTCACCGAGGTGCTCTGTGACGAGATATCTTATTTTCTCATTTTCTTCCAACAATCAGCTCAGAAAGGTCTCCAATATCTTGCCACACCTTCTGCCAAATCAATTCAGTGCCACAGCACCTTCAAGCCCTTCAGTCTTATTGTGGCCCGGTCTCAAAGGGCAAACCATGAATATTGAGAAGCATTTTAGTCACAACTACTTTTCCAGTATTTCACAGTGATAATTCTGGCGGCGACACACTTTCCCCCACATTTCAAAAACTCTTTAATTAAGCCGTAATGCAGATGAGTGCTTCAGAGGCTGTGACGACAGGCGTTTTCGTAGACTACATTCAAGAGATGACGGCTCAAACCCATTTAGTTGCAAATGAACCTCCCAAGATGTATTTCTACCCAATCTATTCCATTTGTCATCCAAGTGCAACTTCATAGTATTGCCTCTGCAAAAATTATTTGAGGCAGTGTAGTTATTTACAGCCCAAAGTGCATTTTGACACCGACACCCAGACTGCTTCAGAGCTGATTTTTTAACTTTAACAGCTCACACGAGAAGAGATGAAAGTCTGGCTGCACAATCTGTAAAATGTCACACCTGCA
This sequence comes from Pagrus major, assembly GCF_040436345.1. Taxonomy (NCBI): domain Eukaryota; kingdom Metazoa; phylum Chordata; class Actinopteri; order Spariformes; family Sparidae; genus Pagrus; species Pagrus major. The sequence continues at coordinate 36,389,170 of NC_133232.1, forward strand.
CCAGATCGACTGGAGCACAGTTTGTCATTTTTCCATGAAATGTATAGTCTGGTCTTTATTTACTGGCTCTTATCAAAGCTGGGTTCAAAGTTTTAACTGTCAAGAAGAAATATTCAAAATCACTGTATATTAATAAATTCTTGTTTACTTTCCACATCTGGCATCATACACATGTAAAAAACAAACCGTAAACTGACTCTCTAGATGTTTAGATTCAGCTCTGATACCATCTGATGAATGAAGCAACCCAGTTAAATCAGCCACATTTGACTTTTAGGTGTAAAAATGTAATATTGATGATCTTCCACAGCCAGAAGTGGAGTTGAAAGCGGCTCAGAGCGGTCTCCCTGCTGAGTATCAAATATATATTGGTAAATAAAACATTTTGCCATGAAATATTCACGTCTGTAGACCCCGTGAACCAGTTTACGCAGTTGTATTAAATTCATAATTCAGCCCTCTGGCATTCTAGTCAGATATGATGAGATTCATACGAAAAAATGCTCGATATTGTGCACATTTAGAATAATATATAAAACGTCTGATGAAATAGATTGTAAGCCTTAACATTTGTTAAACATTTACAGATGGTTGATGTGTTTTAAGTAAAAGGCTTGAGATAGCAAATGACTTAATTCACCTCATGATTATTTTCATTATTGACTCACCTGCTTATCATTTTCTTAGTAAAATGATCATTTTGTCTATAAAATTTCAGAAAACATTGACAAATGCCCTGTTTTACTTTCCAGAGCTGAAGTTGTCACAGGATTAGTTTTTTGTTCTGATTAAAAGTCTGAAGGCCCAAAATATTCATTTATAATGATAGAAAATGTCGGATGTGCTCACTCACAGGTGCAAATATTTGCCAGTTTTGCTTAAAAAGTGACACAAACCATTAATCGATTATCAGGTATCGTAGTTGCAGATACATTTTCTGTTGGTCAAAGAATCGCTTTAGCTCAAAAAGGTATAAGACACTTTACTTTTCACTGTACAATAACATGGTAAAAACAGTAAATGAGGTAGTTGCAGATATATTTTAGATAAATATGAAGAGGTAGGTTCTCCATCTATATATTTATAAAATAAATGCACTTGGATGAGGCAGGTCGTAGCGTCCAGTGTTATATTACAACTTACAAAAGTAACGTGTTACAGTAATATATTACTTTTAGCAGGAACAGAGTAATATAACACGTTTCTAATAGAACCGAGGGAATATTTAATTCAGATTCGCTGGCATGGTGACCAAAACAGATGGTGGTGACTCCTACCATGGGTATGGCGCAACAAATGATATACTTAGAAGGCTTTTACACCTGGCAGGTGGATTGTGACAGTAATATATACATGTAGATAAAGATACAGCACATCCTTCAGTAAACCTCAGAATCTGTTGCTGCACTAACAGCTGTATTTGTTTGTGTTTTATTCATCTGCCTCCTAAAATGTCAGCAGGGGGTTTCTGATGTGTTTTACATTTCAGGGTCATCTCCACAGAGAAGTGGGTTGGCTCATTTGCGATATGGCTAATTACAGCACTGCGTTCTCGTACTTTATACAGTATGAATTACTCAGAGGGGTTTCCCCCCATTACTGCCTGGTGTTCATTTAGGTTATGCGTGTTGCGTGCTTTAATGAGGGAGTTTCCTTGATGTATGCAGAGTTTCTTCTTGTTAGTTTGCTCAGTTCCCAAAAAAGAAGCTCCAGTGCTGATTTCAGGAGCTGTAAAAAATGATGTGACTAAAGATTATAAACTATGAAAGTCTGGGGTTCATGAGACCTGTTTGACTTTCTGATAAATGACAGCAGGTGCAGTTAAACTGGCACGTAGAGGAAGGAGACTCTTTTATTCAGTCCTACGTTCTGTTAAATTTGATATATATGTATTTGACTAATTCTGTGGAAGTCGGATGATTTAATTAACACCTCCTTTTTTCTGCCTTTCCCTTGCTTTGATAAGAAATTATGTGTAAAGTTGAGTTCTTGCAGTGGGACTAATTAATATCTTTTGTTCTGTTAACATTGTATTATCACAGCTGTGAAATAAAGATAATCCCTAGTATTCATGAGTAGAATTGAATTTATGAGTGTTTTTAGGCTACTTTCCAATTAAAATTAACGGGGCAACTTTTTTTGTAGTTCGTGTGTAAGTCACACAAAAAAAACCAATATTTTCTTACAGCAGCCACTGTTCAGTTCATCAAATATTTTGCTTAACCAACAGTATTAAGGGCAATGATTCCTGTGTCCACTTTAAAATAGGAAAAGAAAGAAATACAGCAACATCCAAGTTGTCTTGACGCTTTATTTTCGGACACACTGCAGGGCTACATGCTGCTGTTGTGTGTTTCCACATGGCTGGCAGTCAGCATGAGTGTTAGCGTGAGTGAACCAGTGGTGGCGGCTGAGCTGGCTGATACTGACCATCTGTGTGTATGTCGTGTGTGTGTATGTGCAGCTCCCCGCAGACTTCAGCAGACTTCACCTGGCCGACGGCTTGCACCCACAGGTGACCCACGTCTCCTCCAGCCACTCAGGATGTAGTATCACCAGCGACTCTGGAAGCAGCAGCCTGTCAGACATTTACCAGGTAAGGACGCCCCCCACTGGAGCTGGATCCCCAGTTTGGACTCCACCTGGAAAGTTCTGTAGGTGTGACGTTTGTCAACTAGAAGATCGAGTCATAAAGTTGGTTATATATGATTAAACCTCCCCAAGTCTAGCTACCTTCCCAAGTCTAGCTAGGTCTAGCTCGTCGTTCATTAGCTAATTTTATTCAATTTCACTTTAACCATGAAAATATGCTGCTTAAAGAAAATGTTCAGCACTTTGGCAAACGCACCGATTCACTTTCTTGCCGAGAGTTACTGAGTCTGTACAGTACCACAGAGGTACTACCAGCGAACAGTTAGCTTAGCTTAGCTTAGCCTAGCTTAGTTGAAACTTTACACAGGACAGTTTTTGTACAAGTGAAACAAGCAATATATGTTTATTTTCCAGTTTTAATAGGAGATTTTGTTTCCTTTGGACCGAGCTGTTTCCAGTCTTTTTGCTAATATGAAGCTAAGCTAACCAGCTGCTGCCTTCATATTTACTTTATTCACCACAGAAGTGGGATCAATCTTCTCAGTCTTCTCGCAGCAACAATGCAAAGGAAGCGTACTGTAATTCCCAAAAATGTCAATTTATTCCTTCCTTTTCTTCAGTCCTGGTCCTCGGGACCCTCCTGCGCTGCATGTTTACTTGCTCCAACACACCTGATTCGAATGATCAGCTCGTCATCGAGCTCTGCTGAAGCCTGATCACGACCCATTCATTTGAATCAGATGTGTTGGAGCAGGGAAACCACCCAAGCCCATCCACAACATAACATCCATAGAGGGTTAGTAGAATACAGCTGTTGATAAAAATAAGGGGATTATATATTTATTTTTTTTTACACACTGGACTTGGATCGGTACTCGGTATCGGTCAATATCGGTATCGGAAAAGTTGATATTGGTTACGGTTCCCTACATGAGATGTAGTACTTAAAAAGACGTGTTAACTGTATAGTGTTAAATCAGCTGTTAGCTAATGCTTCTTACCCAATCTACATGGATCCGGGTCCAGGCCATATTGTTCCAAAACGATGAAGCTCTCCTTGGTGAAATGACAAATGTACCTCAGGGACACCAGGTTAGTCTTGTTATGTAGGACAAGAGAATTTGGGAAAGACTGTAAAAGCTTGGCAGACAAATGAGCTATAAGACACTAATAGGACACTGTCACTGCTCAGCGGGGGACGAGCAGACAGGCCGGCGGCAGCGAGCAGGTGGTCCAGCCTACATCCTGACTCCAGCTCTCTGCCTCTCATCACCTCAAAGAAAAATACAGAGCTCCTGGGGAGCAGTGACGTACAATCTCGAGTGATAACGAGCTCTATGAGCATTTTTAATGCTAAAACATTACAAAGACGAGCATGTTTTTGTGGTTAGAGTGTGACTAAGGTAATAAATAAGTAACACTGAAGAAAGAATAAAGGGGAATTTTAAAATTTTTCCATCAACCTTTACCTCCAGAGGTAAATAAAACACGATTCAGCTCAAAAGAACACACACACACAAAATCTCGTGACTGTGGACTTGACCCAAACCCTGCAACTAATCCTCTTAACACAGAGCACCCACCCTATTGGCTCCTAATACTGTCACCTGCTGTGTGCCTATTTGTGTGTGTGTATGTTTGTTTGCGTGTGCGTGCTTGTGACAATGCTCCGGGGCATCAGTCGGACTCACTTTGTGTCGTACGGACCTCTTCTTGGCGTGTGTTTGTGTGCTGCCGTGGCATTAGTTCAAACTGTTTGAATACAGCTTTATAATTGCGTGTGAGGCCTGTATGAGCGTGTGTTGTGTATGTTAGGCCATGCTGTGGCTGGCTGGGGCAGGTTGAACAGGCTCTACTGTCCCCAATCTGTGATCCTGGTCTTAGAGCCATCTGCTAGCAGCTCTCTTGATTTCTCTCTGAAACACACTGTCCTGTTTTCTCTGCCTTGTCTCCTCTAACAGCTTGTAATCTACCTGTAGCAGCAGCTGCTGTCTGTGAGCGCTGAATCTGCTCAGACACGTCGCTTTAACTTGCTTTGTCTCAGTCTCAGTGTCACGTGATCAAACTTGTCTGCTCAGCTCACTGGTGATCTACTTACTGTACGTGCGTGTGTGCGTGTGTGCGTGCATGCGTGTGTGTGTGTGTGTGTGTGTACGTGTGTGTGTGCGTGTGTGTGCTACATCTGGATTACCTGTTGGAAGTTTCTGTTGTATGAAAGTATGAAAGCTGTTTTTCTGGTGCACTTTTCTTCACAGTCCCACGTGAACGCTGAGCTGAAACAATACGTTGATTGATATGAACAATAATCTTTAACTATTTTGATAATCTTTTAATCGTTTGAGTCCTTTTTGTAGAATAATGCCAAACATACCCCAAATTTGAGGATTTGTTGTTTTTCTTTGTGTTTTATGATTGTGAACTGGATATTTTAGGGCTTTGGACTGTTAGTTGGATGAAACAATGTCATTTTTGTCTCTGGAATATTGTCGGAGGCATATTTCAGCAGTTTTGACATTTTATAGACCAAAGGATTAATCAAATAATTGAGAAAATAATCACTTGATCATTTGATAATGAAGAAAAGCCGTAGTTACAGCCCTGTTTCAATTCAACCACAGTTTTCGAGCAGCAGTTCCCACTTTCATATCAACCATGCGTGTAACTGTTTGCATATTTATGTCTTTGGGTTGTGATCAGTTTAAATGAACAAAATGTTTTTCAAAGTTTCATTTGAATAAGTTTTAGAGGCCTGAAGAAGTAAAATCATCCAATAATTGGCACGAACGTCTGAACAGAAAATTCTCTAAAATTATTTAGCAGAAATATTTCTTATTTCCCTCTCGTCTTAATCATCTTCTGACTTCTCAGATTTATCTTAACACTGCTCGGGGTACCAGCGCACCACCCCTTTAACAAGGATTAAGTGGAAGTTGTTAAATAAAGTCGATAAGTTGTCTTTTACTTTTATCAGCCGGTCTGCAGGGTTTCTGATCACGAGCCCTCCCTCCCTTACGTTCAGTCCACTCACAATCAGCACACATAATTAAAATGTTTAAGCATTAAAAATGGAGGAAAGGATTAAAATCCATCTCTTACTATCCCAGGGTACCCGCCACAAGTCCCCAAACTGTTTGTTTTACGCAACATTACTTTTTTATCGTTAGCTAAAGTCGCACCCTGCAGGTTTAGACTCAATAATGTGGTGCAGTAGATCACCAGCGGTGCTTCTGGTCTTCACTTGGGGAGTTTTTAAATAAGCAGATACCTTCCTGTGGTCTCTTTACACTTGAGACCACAGGAAGTTGATGGCACAAGTAAATAAAGTGTTGATTTTTTTCAGCATTTTCAAGAATTGCAGAGCAGGTAGAGGTACAGATGTGTGATGGTCCACCCTGCAGCTGTGATCTCTCTCACTGCCTCCTGCGGCCTCTACAATTGAAGCACCCCGTGAAGAGTCCGCATCACTCTCACGTCAGCGGCAACATGGCACACTGTTTTGTTATGAATAAATCATGAAATTGGTCCTTCAGAAGGACTTTGAAAGCATTGATCCAAGAATAGCCCTGATGAAATATTAACAGCACCTGACTTGCCCACTGACTCTTAATGCTTACTGCACATTTATGGATTTTTGATGCATAGATGACACGAAAACGAGCGTGCGCACGAATACAAAGGCAGACAGGCAGCCGGTATTTACATACAGCAGGCTGGCTCTCAGATGTTTTTACAACCTGTTACAATAAAATAAAGTCACTGAGGCATCCATGAAGGAATATGCATCCTTACACAGATTTATGTCCTGTGTTCCTTGAGATATTTACTGCTGATTACAAGTGTGGTGTTCCTGTGTAGTGCAGTGTCCTCAGTCCATCTGTAGATAATGAGCAATGAATATTCAGCTGTCTGTGGTTTTAGGACAAAAGGTGTCCAGGGAATGCTGTTAAAATTTATGGAAGAAGTCCTTGTTTTTGATTTATTTAATTTGGAGATAAGATGTGCTGCTCTCTCCACTGTCAAAAGGACTCATACAACCAGATAATCTGCCCCGCCCACCAGGGTGTGTGCACTGGTGACGCCCAAATGGCCACTCAGACACAGGCCTGAATCATTAATGAGCCTTTTGCACATGGCGTTTAAGCAGAAATGACATAGGGTTTCAGTGAGAGACCAGGCACGGGGACTCTGAAAAATTAAAAGCAGGCTGACAGTCTGGGAGGTGAAGATGCGTCTCGCTCTGGGATTTTGTGGACAATTTGCAAAGGCGACCTTTTCTTCTCTTTCTGTTAAGAAGGTTGGGCTTCATATCGAGGTAAGAAGGTGTTTTTGTGTGGTGAGGGTGGAGGAAGCGGATGCTTTTAGTCCCGCTTTGGTTTGTGAGAAGGTTTCATGTTTGTGAGCATGAACCAGCAGGCGATATGGCCCCTCTGTCATTTACAGATTCTTTGATGATAGCAGAGGAACTCCATTAGTATCACTCCTGCACAAGTAATTTCATTACTTTTGCTCTTCATCTCGATTCATTTTTCCCAGCTCCGCTCGTATTTCATCTTCGTGCTTTCAAAGAACAGGATCTGGCTGCGAGGCAGGCGGTGGAGTTTGAGGAGGGGGAGGAGAGGAAAGTTGAGAGTTAATTAGCTTGTTACTATGCATAGCAGACTGTTTGGTATGCAGTGTTGACGCCTGTCTTTCTCATACTGTACTGAATACCTCTAATCTATTTCATGAAATGGGTCAAATGTGTATAACAGTTTTACAGAGGCTCCTTTTTTATGTTGCTTGTGGTTGGGAACGCACTGTGTCGCAGCTGATGTTTGTACTATAAAATGATCTCAGCAGTGTGTGTATGTGATGCGACCAGCACCCCTGTATGCTCAGTATGCTGATTTTTACACTGGCTGTTTGCAAATGAGTTTACTCTGTCTGAGTTTTGACAGCTGAACACGAGTTTGGTCACTTGCTTGGTCAGCAACTGCCAACAATTTATTCGCTTTTCAGGAATGTAGCTGACAACCCAAAGTATTGTTTGTAATGAGCAGGTAGGTAGACATAGATGGACACACTGGTCCATCTGGACTGTGTGGTCATGCTGTTTGCCAACTGCTGGCGTTGGATGGAGACACCAGATCCCTCACCTTGTTGAGCTCTAAACGCAGATAACTGACTCATTTCTCACCTGTGTATTTATTCCAGGCCACAGAAAACGAACCAGGCGACATGGACCTGAGCGGCTTGCCAGAGACCGCCGTCGACTCGGAGGAGGATGACGATGAGGAGGACATCGAGCGAGCGTCGGACCCCCTCATGAGCCGGGACATTGTGCGGGACTGTCTGGAGAAGGACCCCATGGACAGAACTGACGATGACATAGGTGAGAGACCAGTCAGGGGCTGTATTGTGCTCTAACAAACTGTGAATGTGGAATAGTGTTTGTGTCTCAGTACAGTTTATGAATCACACTATTGTAAACGCAGTGTTAACTTTTAAAAATACCCCGTCTATTTCTGTGCACGCCTTACAGTCGCATCTTTGCTAGACTTCTTTAGAGAACGGTCTGTTTTCAAAGATATCGGTGAAAAACACAAGCAGCGTTGTTCCCGGCTGAGACTGTACTTCCTGCCCCAATTTTAGAATAATTTTAGTGCTGTATGAAAGCCACACCCTCCTTTCTTATTTAAATCGGTCACAATAAATTTACATTCGTCTGAAGCCTTCCCTCTCTCGTTTACGATGTAGCTTTCGAGTAATTCTCAAAGCCACACCAGGCTCGCGGTATCATATCCCTTAAAGCTATGACTCAACTCCAATGATAATGATAGGCATGTTTAAAAAAACAAGTACACACTCTCTCAGAGCTTAGCTACAGATGTGGACTGGGGGAGGATGATGCTCTGGATGCAGAGAGCGAGTGCCAACCGTTCTCCCCCTCCCCCCTCTTGGCTGATTCCCCCCGCGGTACACCCCTCCCTCCGCCGGCAGGCTTTTCTAGGTCACTCCGGCACATCCTCTCGCCTCACCTCTCCCAGCACATTAAACTTTCAGTGCTTCCGCAGCTTCACACACAACGCTGTTGCCATGCCAAGCACAGGTCAGCCAGAACGCCAGACTGCTGCTGCTGCTGCTGGCCGGCCAGGAGGGGAGAGCGGGTTGGTAGATGTGGAGAGAGAGGAGCTCAGTGTAGCTGCAGAATGTCTTGGATTGTACACAGTGTTTCCCTCAGTGACACACCCAGTCCAATACAACCAGTGTTAAACCCGTTCACCTAGATAATAAAACGATATAAGCCCTTATGTACCACTAGCCATCTTAGGTTTTAAAATATCCTGCTCTGAAATATCATGCAAAGTCATAACAGTTTGGAAAAAGCTTAGTTTTCACTGTTATATTTTCAAGGTTTTCAAGGTCAGAAATACGCTTGATTTCAGTTTAGGGCTGGATGATATATCGATATTATAACATTATCAGAATTTGAGATTAAATGATTTTGGATATTGTTATATCGTGATATGACATAAGTGTTGTCTCTTCCTAGTTGTAAAGGCTTTATTACAGTAAAGTGATGTCGTGTTCTGAACAGACTGTTCTAATACTTGTTTTTACCCAGTTATTCAGTCATTATATCCACATTACTGATGATGTTTTATCAATAAGCTCATTGTGTTAATATTTTAGTCATCCTAAAATATATTTTTGAGGAGATTTCAAAGCATGGAGATATGAGATATTTATCATGATAAAGCCTAAAAACATTACAATGTGATTTTAAGGCCATATCGTCCAGCTCTAATTTGAAAACTGCTCGATTATCAACGTGTGTCAACGTGTTTCATCAACACAATCTCTCTCGTAAACCAAATATCTTTAATGTTCTTATCCCATCATCTTATTAGTTTGTCTCCTGGTGTCTCACACCAGACTAACCCTGGATTAGCATTGAATAATTAGGATCAAAACATGTGATCAACGTTAATATAAACAGCTGGTAAAATGAACACAGTGACAAAGTAAAGTACAATGATTTCTTTGGGTATAAAGGATTTCTCTGACTTCATTTTATCAAAGTTGCATTTTAGATGCGATGATAAAAGGCTTCTAGGGTCTGGAATATTTTGGTTTAAGTACCTTGAAAGTGCTTCATGAACAACCTCAGTGCAAAGCAGGTGAAAATAATTGTGTATGTGCTGCTTAAAACAACGAGAAATGACATTTGATAAAAAAAGAACAGCGACTTGTCTTCACAAAAACAACATCCTGGATGCTCTGCTTGATCCACAGACCTTACTGACAGTTTTCACTAGACTTTCTACTGAAGAAATCGTCCCTTGAAAAAGTGCTCACAGTGAAGTCTGTGGATTATCTAGAGTAACATGAAACTTGTCTCTGAAAGGCAGGTTGCTTTGCTGTTGTTCAGATGTCATGTAGCAGCAGCAACAGAAAATGAAATGCAAGTAACAGTGTTCTAGAAATTGTGTTTGTCAGCAGAAATGGTAGCTCTAGCTTTAGGATTCACTGAATTTCTTTATTATATATGAGAGTAAACGGTTTATATTTGAGTTTTGAGCTGTTGGTCAAATAAAACAGGTGGGAAGTAACGAGGAGACAATCACTGCTTGCAGCCCTAATGTGATTTTTAAATGCTTTTGGCCATACAAAGAAACTGACATGCAACAAAGCCAGAAAATATGTTTCCTGGGTTAGATTTTGTTTTGTCATTTTGTCTAACTCATCCTTTAAACGTGATCATACCTGACAGAGCAGGAAATACAATTTTGGATTCAGCGTCTGTGATTAAGTTCTTTATCTCACACTGAGGTCATTGAGGTCAAGTGTCAGCAGTTATTCTTGGCTCACCTTGATCGTTTATATCAATGCTATTGATATTTGGCTTTATGTTCTCCTGATAATGATTCCTCTGTTGGCTATTCACTGTGGTGACGATCCGTTCTGATGCTCAGCCTGCAGCTCGTGCCTTCTTGGCTGGAAGCGAGGGCACTGCAGGCCTGCCAAGAGCAGCGCTGCCTTGTCCTCTTTCTCTCCTCTGGGTGTCAAGACGCTGGGTGTTTGCTCTTTTTTTCTAAACCTCCTCCACTTCCTCCGCTGTCTCTCCTCTTTCCCTCTCACAGAGCAATTACTGGAGTTCATGCATCAACTGCCAGCATTTGCCAACATGACCATGTCAGTGAGGAGGGAACTCTGCGCCGTCATGGTTTTCGCTGTGGTCGAACGCGCCGGCACCATCGTTCTCAATGATGGAGAGGAGGTGTGTTATTCATGCACACATCAGCCCTGTCTTGTGACCTGCCTTTAATTCTCTCTCTATGTGTGTGTGTGTGTGTGTGTGTGTGTGTGTGTGTGTGTGTGTGTCGAGAGAGCTGAACCTTCACACCAATGAATCTTTCTTCTTCCATTTGATGTTTTTTTCTGCTCTATTAAACCTGAATGGCGGACAGCCCTTATCAGCAAGCCTTTCTAGGATCCCTTAGGCAACTAAAGCAGGCATCACTTATTCTTTGCGTCTCTGGTGAAGACACGACACGAGTTTCAGTGAAGACAATTTGCTCGGTTTTTGCCGTGATGCACTCAAACAGTGAAGAGCAGACATTGCCTCGAAGGCCGGGACACTTTAGTAAATGTGCGGTCGTGGAGAATTCAGGGTTCACTGAGCGTATTGTTGCTGTTGGGGAAAAATATGTGAAACTCAAATGTCTGCTTTTCAGGAATTCTTAAAAACATCCTTGTTGCTTCAAAAGGATAAAATATATGCTTTTTCAACTTTGAGTTTATTGCAACATATCCTATTTAGCTCTAATAATCCACTTGTATAGCTGTATCCCTCTGAGGAAAGTAAAACAACCATCTGTTAGTGCAGCAGTTCCCTTGCAGTGTCTGCATATGCTTCTTTTGATAAATAACTTTGACTCATTAAGAGACACCAGCTGCTGGGAATATTACTTGACTAAACTGTGATCTACAAAAGTTATTGTTGTTGTAGTGTTTCAAGTGTTTCCTTTTCTTCTTTCACATCTAACTGCTCTAATCGTGTGTTTTGACTCCAGCTGGACTCGTGGTCGGTGATCCTGAACGGTTCGGTGGAGGTGACGTACCCCGACAGCCGGACAGAGATCCTGTGCATGGGGAACAGTTTTGGGGTCTCACCAACAATGGAGAAGGAATACATGAAGGGCGTCATGAAGACCAAGGTGGACGACTGCCAGGTAGGATTTGGTTGTAAATTACTGATGTGCGTGATTAGACCACTAGTTGATGACTCTTCGGCAGTGTTGCTGCCGAGGAACAATTTTTGGGGTGCCTGACTCTGTATTTATTTTGTTTTTCCTACTCTGTTCTAGAGTCATCATGTATTTTAGGTTTCAGAGGTTTTTTTTTTGTTATTATTTAAAAAGATGTACTTGGATATTTTAGACTTCCATATGAATTTTTGTCTACATCCGACGTTTCCTCAGCAAGTTACAGTCATTTCTTATAATATTATTGTGTGATACCACTGAAAAGCTGAGAAACTCCACTTTACATGAGCTTTTAAAACATATTAGTGGCTCAAAAGAAATGAAACATTTTGGAAAAATATCTATTTTTTATCTGCTTTCGCCTGTCTGGATGTTTGAGGGTTAACTGTCACATCTGTGATGTAATGTACACAATATTTTGTGGGACAATATTTAACCTTATAGATCAAATTGTGCTCGATTTTGATCGAAATGAACATTTTCATAGTTAAAGACTAGTCAGTTGGTCCAAGTCTAAGCTTCTGTTTAAATGTCAGCGCAATTACCCGTTCAGAACCTCCCTATGTTCCTAAATGTTCCTGCCTGGGTACCAGTGGGTTAAGGGTCCATTTCATCTGCATCTCAGTGTGAAGAGCAGAGCACAGTAATGTTGGGTATTAAATCCCACTGTGACCCACTCCCACTGTTTGCACTCATGAAGTACAAACTTGCTTCGTGCTGCAGCATCCACTTAAATGTAAGAAACAAGCATTTTTGAAAGAGAATAGGTCAGCTCATGTGAAGATCACACTATTTAGATCATGTGTTTGATCAGAGTAAAGTACCGAACAGAGAAAGTAAAGTCACTGAAATGTTTTCAGTCTTTTAATCATCGTGAGCTGAGCGTCAGGCTCAGTGGCTGGGATGAGAAAATCTTTGCTTCTAATCAGTAAAAAACCTTTTTCATAATTTATCACGGGGGATAGTAGTTTGGGTGCGATGCAGAGTTTCTTTCTAGTCGGTTGTTATCAGCTGTATTGATTCAACTTTGAATTAAGATGCTCCAGTTCCAGAAATATCATACATGTTTAAAGATCCCTTCCAGACATGATGTGAGAGTGTGTGTATATATATATATATATATATATATATATATATATATATATATATATATATATATATAGATAGATATAGATATATAACGCTGCACTTTGACTAGTAAAATCTTTCTGATGTGGTTTTTTCCACAAAAAAGTTCTATGATCTTGTTAAAATCCTAAAAATGACATGTATGTCATCTCCCTCATTAAATGATCCTGACTCTATGTTTCAGTTCAGCAGTGTAACTACCTCACAAGAGATGCTTTCTTCTTAGCAGGATAAACAAAAGTATTAAATCTCTCTCTAATCCTTGTTTTACGCCGTCTTGTCCAGTTTGTGTGTATAGCCCAGCAGGACTACTGCTGCATCCTCAACCAGGTGGAGAAGAACATGCAGAAGGTCGAGGAGGAAGGGGAGATCGTTATGGTGAAGGAACACCGTGAACTGGACCGCACCGGCACCAGGAAAGGACACATCGTCATCAAGGTGACCAATCAACTTTTTTAAACCCAAAAACAAAATGAATATAAACGTATTCTAAACCAATAACCACGTTACTTAAAACCTCAGGGCACATCGGAGCGTCTCACCATGCACCTGGTGGAGGAACACTCAGTGGTGGACCCCACCTACATCGAGGACTTCCTGTTGACCTACAGGACCTTCCTCTCCAGCCCAATGGTCGTGGGCAAGAAGCTCCTGGAGTGGTTCCACGACCCCAGTCTCAGGGACAAGGTACGTGAGCAGGACCACCGTATACCTGCATTAGCTCAGGAAATAATTCAAATATTAATCAGAGACAGAGACAAGAAAATGGAGGCTGCATAATGCAATTACACACAAGTGAATGCATAATGACTCTCTAACACACTTCAGCAGAGGGTTTCTGTGAGCCCATAGACGTTTTTAGGTCAGGACGTAAACTACATAATGCACACTCCCAGTCAACCAGTAAACTGTGTGTTGACCTGTGCTGATCATGTGATTGCTCCAGGTTACACGGGTAGTCTTGCTGTGGGTAAACAATCACTTCAATGACTTTGAGGGTGACCCTGCCATGACTCACTTTCTGGAAGAGTTCGAAAACAATCTGGAGAAAGAAGTAAGTGTAACAGCTACATAGAGCGCAAGCATACAAAAATGTATTTACTGCACTTTTCCTCATATCTGTGTTGTGATTTCTCTCCAGAAAATGTGTGGGCACCTCAGACTGTTAAATATAGCGTGCGCTGCTAAAGCCAAGCCGCGGCTGGTGACACTGACCAAGCCGTCCAGGGACTCTCCTCTGGCCTTCAGCCTTCTCGGAGGTCAGGAGAAAGGTTTCCGCATCTTCATCGATGCTGTTGAGGCAGGGAGCAAGGCAGCAGAAGTCGGCCTTAAGCGTGGAGATCAGGTAAGATATCTGTGGGGATAATTTCAGAACAGGCTCATTAATGAAACAAGTCTTTTCAAGTCCTTTTCTTTTAAAAAATCTTGTAGTGACCAAAGTTACATCAGTACAATAAATACACTCAACATCGACTGGACAGTGCAACATCATGACGTTACGGCTGCAACTAACCATTATTTCATTGTCGATTAATCTGCCGATGGTCGTCTTGATTAATCGATCAGTTGTTTGGTCCATTAAATGTCAGGAAATTGTGAAAATGTCAATCAGTGTTTCCCAAAGGCCAAGAGGATGTCTTTAAATGTCTTGTTTGAAAGAGACTCAAAGATTTTCAGTTCACTGTCATAGATGAGCAAAGAAACCAGAATATTCACAGTTAAGAAACTGAAATAGTTAAAATAGGTTGTGATTAATTTGGTAGTAGGCAACTAATTAATTAATAGATTAATTGTTTGAGCTCTACATGACCTACAGAGAGACAATCAAGCTACTCTGCTGACAAAGGATGAGCGGAAAGAGAAGGAAACAGTCCCAAAGTAAAATTTCTAAATCTGGATCTCTAAACATAAATGTGTCTGAAAGTTAGGAATTCAAACCAGAAATAAAATATTTTGTTTCTTTTAAGGAGTGGTCGGGGAACTACAGATGCTCCGTAACATTATCTTCATCACCTTCTAATTTGAACACATAGAGGGCAGTTTAATTTGTCGGACAGTATTCATGGTTTCTGCTGTAAGAGTTTATCTGCAGGTTGTTAAATCTTGGGAGTAAAACTATAAATGCAGCTGAACATAGTCACAAGTTCTTCATGTCTGTAGGCCACAGTTGTGAGTAGAAATCCCTCCTGTCACACAGGCCAGAACTCAAATTGCTCTTTTTCCTCATGTTGAAGTTCATTTTTCTTGTAAAATTGGTTTTACATTTCCTCTAACTACCATTAAAAAGGTTCTTTAAAGAAGTCTTGAATTGAACTCCCCAGTAGCGGCGGGGAGCCCGTGTTGGCGCTCGCTCCTCGCAACTTGACTTCTCAACCGTTTTCACACTCGGCGGTCTTCAGGGCTTTAAGCAAAGTCCCTTAATCCTTGAAACCATCTTGAGAGTGTCTGGATGCGAGTTAAGCCCTCTTGACTCCAAACATCCCCTGCAGCTGTTTCCCCCAAAAGGAAGCGAGGAAGCTGACATCCTTGGAAGCATTCACTCTCTCATACGCGCTCACACCTTCCAGCTTTAGCAGCTTCATTTTCAACCATCATTCGCTCAGGACTGATCATTTAAGAGCTTTGGTATTAGTGCCATTTGTTCAGTCATCGGGCCATTAGCAGCAGTAAACTCCAAGTAATGTCTCATCAATCGCTGCTGATCCCAAAACAGACATTTAGTCTTGTAAGTCAGTGTTGGCCTCACACACTGAAGCGGAGGATGGCCTGTGCTTCAGCTCCTGTCAGAGGTGATTTCCTCTTCCACTGAAGAGGAAGAGGCAAAGGCTGGAAAGCAGATTGTGTTGAAATGCAAATATCCGGTTCACATACAAAGGTCAAGCTGCTAAGGCAAAGACAATTTGAAGGTGACACGGCCCACATTAATGTCAAAACCATGCGTGGGACTAAATGCCACGATGTAAAACATGCCAGAGGATTGAAGTTTACGGCCTCTTTGTTCACTGGATGAAATATGGAGTTCAGAGCTCGTTCTCTGTAACGAGTTCAAGGTTTAACTGAGGCAGAAAACACATTGTTGATTCTTTCTTCATTCACATACATAACAGGCAGCTGTGGCTTTAGATTTGGTTTGTTTTTATGAGAGAGGACCCACTCACCTCAGTGAGAGTGAAAGTCCTGGTGAGAGTCGTCCACTTAACCAATCACCTGCCTGCACCTGATATATTTCTTCCTTCTTCTGTCTGCAGATCTTGGAGGTCAATGGGCAGAACTTTGAGAATGTCCAGCTCAGCAAAGCCAACGAGATTCTGAAGAACAACACCCACTTGTCCATAACTGTGAAAACAAACCTTTTAGGTAAATTTCTTGGATATGAAATCTTGTCAGCATTGTGTGAGATCTTTTGTCATGTGTTCTTGTAAAGTGAGGGTTTACCTATTAAATCTTTGCTCTTTTCTTGTGAATTTGTGCATGATTTCACTTACTCAGCACTCACAAGTCAAGATTCCTCGGTTTTAAAAGGGTTCGGAAATGGTGTTTTAAATCAATTATAGCCAAATTCAATAATTCAAACCACCCTGGGTCCTATTATTTAATGAAAGAGACAGAAGTGCTTAAACACTCAAAGAAAAGAGCGAGAATATTCCTCTCTGTCACTTTGAATGATTTTTATAGTATTTTCATTAATACAAAATATATTTATCTCCCCTTGACCAAATTTTCGTCTCCTCCATGTTCTGATTCAGTGTTTAAAGAGCTGCTAACCAGGCCAGAGCACGACCACGATTTGGACGGCGAGGAGGAACACGACAGAAAGAACGGCGCACCCCACCTTCCAAAGATCGGAGACATCAAGAAGGCCAGCCGCTACTCCATCCCCGACCTGGCGGTGGACGTGGAGCAGGTGATGGGCCTGGAGAAGGTCAGCAAGAAAGCAAAGACCAACACGGTGGGAGGACGCAACAAGCTGAAGAAGATCTTCGACAAGACGCTCACCAGCATCCTGCCGCCTAAACCGTACAAGTAAGAAGAACTTCTATTATCCAGAAAATAATCGTAACCAAATATAAAAACTGCACAGGATGGCTTTCCAAGTGTAGCTGGCAATATTTAAAGGATATGTAATAAGCCAGCATCCTTTATCTATTTATCTGCCAATTATTTTCACGACTGTTAAGTCTATAAAATGTCAAAAACTTGAGAAAAATGCTCATCACAATTTCCCAAAGACCAAAGTGATGTCTCCAAATTTCTTTTTTTGTCCAACCAACAGACCAAAAACCAAAGACTCTTCATTTACTATCATAAATGACAAAGAAATGCAGCAAACCCTCACATCGAAGAAGCAAATGTTTGACACTTTTGCTTGAAAAATGACTGAAATGATTGATTGACAATCAACCAGTAGGTGCAGCTCTGATACGAAAGGCATGAGAGAGAGAGAGATGTGACATCTGAGAGTCAAAGACAGTTTGTAGATTTCTTGTAGTTTCAGGTTAATCGTATGCAGTGTGCAGACGGGAAGCTGTGATTTTGTTTTACGTTTGATTGCAGCTGATGAGGCTGTTTGTCTCGACTTTTCTGAGATTGTAAAACTCTGGTTTTCTTTCTTTTTTCATCACATTGCGACGCTCTGATTGATGGGAAGCGAGTGCACAGTGTGACTGATCAATCACTTGCTGAGCTGAATCAGACAGATTTTCACTGATGCCATCGCAGCCATTAGCTGATAATGACTCAGAACATTTCTGAATTTTAGCTGTGATCCGGCTGAGAGCGCACAGATAAATACTGAACTGAAAGTAAGTTTGTAATAAAAAATAACTTTTCAGTTGTGCCAGTGCTGAGTGTTTGTAACTCTTCCCTGATGACAGAGGGCTTCTCATTCACTTATTCTAATGTTCCAGCTGCAGCTGATCTCAACATGATATTTCTGCTCACTGACACAAACTGAACCCAGTGTCAGGTGTGAAATGTGGGTGTATTTCTTGCAGAAAACAGTCGATGCTCTCCATCTCCTGCCCACACTAATGTCGCCCCCTGCCTTTTGTTGACAGAACTGCTGTCTCACCCCTCCCGTGCTCTCCCTCTTGTTTCCATAGTGACGTTTGCGTGGGCCAATCGCAGGACGACAGCATTGTGGGGATGAAGCAGTCCAAACAGATCCCACCACCTCTGCCCGTCAGTGGCAACCTGTCGTCATCAAACCCAGACCTGCTGCAGTCTCACCACCGCATCCTGGACTTCAACAACCAGCCTGGTGTGTATCAAACTGCTGTGTGGGCAGATTGTAGCAACAAACCACCTTCAGTTCATTTTGTTAAAAACATCTGATGAATAAGATCTAAAAGTATATACGATTATGTCCTATTTTTTAGACTCATTTTCATTAGCAGCAGTTGGAGGCCTCTGAAACCATCAATAGGCTTTTTATTTTTTATTTAATTTATTCAATTTTACCTTTTTTGCCCAGAGACAGAAATATCTTCATGTATAACGTTTGACGAATTAATAAGTCGGCCCAAATAGTTCAGAATGAGTTGTAGACAGCATTTCATAAGTTTATATAGTTTCTCCAAATGCAACAAGTCTCAAAATTGAGCATATTTGTAAGGGAGTCTGGGATATTGCCATTGAATGGTTGGTTGGTTGGTTGGTTAATGGTTAATGGTTAATGGTTAGCACCTACATTCAGAATTTAAATTCTGTTTGTTGTGAAGTGAAAGTGTTTGTCAGCTTTTCATTGAGAATCTGTTAAAAAGGCTAAATTCAAAATATATAAATGTCATTTTAAATCTTAAAAGTAACCTGATCACATTGATGCAACAATGTTTAAATCCTTGTTGCTGTAAAGAAATCCTAATTTAATCCACAACTGCATAAATGCAGTTGTAGAAAAACCCTCTTTATTCCATCTTTATTAACTCCTGTCCATCACATGTTGTTTGTGCTCTTCCAGTCCCGGTCGTACTGAGTGAGTACCTTATCTCCTTGTGATCCTGCTTCTCCTGCCACAGTCCAGCCTTTGTCAGTGCTGTCAGCCTCTACTGTATTTCAGACTTGCAGACATCAATCAGCTTCTGTGCTGCAGTTTGTAACATAAACTCAGTTAATCTGCACTAATTGAGTAAAGCTAACAGCACTGCATTGACTGCTGACCTTTAAATCTTCTGTGGGCACATGGGGGTTGATTTTGTTCTGGAGATTTTGGGTCTTATGATCTGTGGGGTCGTGGTTCTGATCAGTTAATGAATGATCCATCACAATCTAAAGATGCTGGTGTCTTAATGCTCCGAGGGGAATCTGGGAAGATGGACTGGCTTCTGATAAATCTTGGAAAACAAACAAAAACTCATTGCTGTTACATGCTCACATCTCGCAGTAATAACAAGGCTAATAAGTGAGCCTTTAACCTCATTATGTGTTTTTACATTCCCAGACATGTCGGATCAGGTGTTACGAGTCTTCAAGGCGGACCAGCAGTCTCGATACATCATGATCGGGAAGGACACGACGGCTAAGGAGGTGGTGGCCCAGGCTATCAGGGAGTTTGCCCTGACTGCAGCAGCAGACGCTTATTCGCTGTGTGAAGTGTCCGTCACACCAGAGGGCGTCATCAAACAGAGGCGGCTACCGGACCAGCTGTCGAAACTAGCCGACAGGATTCAACTGAGTGGAAGGTAAAGACATCCTTACGTGGATGTGCATTGTTATTCTTCCTTTCCTCATTATTCTTCTTTACATGAGTGTTAGAAAATAGTTAATTTTAAGTTAAGCTGACTTGAAAAACTGTTTAACAAACCCCACATCTCCTCTATCATCAGATACTACCTAAAGAGCAACATGGAGACGGAGACATTATGTTCGGACGAGGACGCTCAGGACCTCCTGCGAGAAGGCCAGATCTCTCTGCTGCAGCTCAGTACGGTGGAGGTCGCCACTCAGCTCTCCATGCGGGCTTTTGAACTCTTCTGTGCCATCGAGCCCACCGAATACATCGACGACCTGTTCAAGCTGCGCTCCAAGACGGGCTCGGCCAGCCTGAAGCGCTTCGAGGAGGCCATTAACCACGAGACCTTCTGGGTGGCCACGGAGGTGACGCGAGAGCCGAACCAGCTCAAACGCATGAAGACCGTCAAGCACTTCATCAAGATCGCGCTGCACTGCCGCGAGTGCAAGAACTTCAACTCCATGTTCGCCATCATCAGGTGAGACCGAATGCCTGAGGTGTTATCACTTCTGCAGAAATTAATTAGCATAAACTGGGACTATGTTCCTGTGCTAATGCTTAATATGTCTCCCCTCACAGTGGTCTGAACCTGGCTCCAGTCTCCAGACTGAGGGGGACGTGGGAGAAGCTACCTAGCAAGTACGAGAAGCTGTTCGGGGACCTGCAGGACCTCTTCGACCCTTCAAGAAATATGGCCAAGTACAGGAATGTCCTCAACAATCAGAACCTCCAGCCACCGATCATCCCCCTGTTCCCCGTCATCAAGAAGGACCTCACCTTCCTACATGAAGGTAGATCACATGAACAATGACATATATATGACATATACAGCCGATTCCACTTGTAATATGGTTTTACTTTCTGTGTTTAATGTTAACTTATAGTTATACTGCTGTGACATTTTGAGGCGAGCGAGCCGAACTGTGTACCGGAAGATGAGCTACTGTGTAATACTGTAATATTTGCCGTTTTTTGTCAGATTGTTTTACCCAAAAAGTACTGGCATGGACTCTACATAGCACCTAAAAAAATATCAGGATGAACTACTGTACTCTTTTACACTAAACTAGTGTAATAAATGTATCTATATTTTACATATGTGACTTAAAGGGAGCTAAACCTCACCTATCCCACTATTAAGAGGCTGTGATGTCCAAAATGGTTGATTCAAGCTCTTCAGTAAGCTCATTGTGTCAGCTGTCAAACTGAGAAAATAGATTTTTAGATTACAGGAAACACAAAGGAAAAAGTAGCTAAATGTAGTTTCAGCTAATGCTAGCTGTGGCTATCTCATCAGCGAGATTTAGCATCAACATACTTTATGTGTGAGTAACCTGTATTCACTTTCTGTCTTTCTTCCTCTGTTTCTCAGGCAATGACTCTAAAGTGGATGGCCTGGTGAACTTTGAGAAGCTGAGGATGATTGCCAAAGAAATTCGCCATGTTGGTCGCATGGCCTCCGTCAACATGGACCCGGCCCTCATGTTTCGGACCAGGTAAGACACCTCTCTAAAAACGAAGCCGGATATGAGATGAATAACGATCCTTCACCCTCTCTGTAGGACCAGTAGGCTCTCCACTGACTAACCAAACCTCTGTGGGGTTAGCCGGTTCACATAGATCCAATAAAGATTCCTGCATCACGCTTTTCTTTCAAGCAGCTGTTCCCTCTGGCAACTGCTTCCTCTGGCAACTGTTCCCTACACACATTGTTGGCATAAGATGTGCACAGTGCTCCTGTGAAAGTGTGTCTTTGTCTAATGATGTCACTTCCTAGCGGTGTTGCCATTTGATTTCCTTCTCCTCTGACTTCCACGTGGGTCTTTGGTGAAATTGCTTCTCTTTTGGTGATCTTGGTGGTCTTTCCTGTCCTAAGCTTTTGTCTCCTTCTCTCTTTCTCTACTCGTCCACCCCTTTTCCCTCCATGCTTCTCTGTTCATGGCACCCACCCTCTAGGAAGAAGAAGTGGAGGAGTTTAGGGTAAGTTTGGTGACCCTACAACCTTTTGCCCTCCCTGAACCACGGCTGTTTTTCTGCCAGTTTGCGTGCTTCTTTTCTGAAATCCTGTTTCCACTAACCGGTTTGAGTCGAGTCCTCCCACTAACACTGCCTGACCCTGACTGAAGGGCACTGAATGAAACAAAGGTCACTTTGCTAACATTAGGAGGACTATTATACATTCACAGCTGTTGTACCTACATGACATTGACATATATCCTAAATGTACAACAAACTAATATTATTGATTGGAATCCAGTCTTACTTTAGCAAATGTGACCTTTTCTGACATGTTATCTTAGCTAACAATATGCATGTGGCTTCAGTTTCAGAATTTGCCCTGTCTTTGAGGTTTTATCTTCATATCAAACCTCCAAACAGCCAGAGATTCTGGATAAATATGTTTTTTTATCATACTTTACATTCTTGTGGTCAAATGGGACATCGTTGTGCATTCACTGGGACATTTAATGGGAAACACATGGAAGCACATTGCAAAAAAGGAAATCTTTTCTGGTAATTATGACTTCTGTATCTCGTAATTGTGACTTGGCATCTTGTAATTATGAGAAAACCATCTTGGAATTGTAATTATGAGATCTTAATCTCGGAAATGTGAGGTGTTAAGTCATAATAACAAGTCAGAAAAGTAGTAATTACACAAAACATTTTGTTTTTTTCCTTTGAATGAAATGTGCATCCATCCTGATTTCAGTCAGTGTATTTCAGATGCGATTCTATCCAAACGATCCGTATCAGAAACGCCTTGACAAACTTCTGAGACTCGGTGTTTTGTGTACTTTTTGACTGAGACCATGTGCAAGTAAAGCTTTTACTACTTCTACTACTACCAGCTCTGATTCAAGCCACAGAAATGTAAACTATGACCGTGCTACACTCGTAGATCTCCCCCTTTCTACTCCCCTGTTGTTTGACAGCAGCCATCATTCCTCACCCCCCTCTGCTGCCTGGAATGTCTGGAATGTTTTGGAGAAGAGAAATGCCTAAAGCTGCTCTCTGCATGTCCAAGTTCACCTACCATACTCCCTGTGTAGCCCAGTAGTATCACCTGTACATTTATAATGAAATATAGGCTCATGTACGCACTAAAGCAACATGTTAATAAGACTTTCTCTGTTCTTTCTATTTGTTTATGTGCGTCTTTGTCTGCAAATTTGTGCCCCTCCGTATGTTTTGGTGCATGTTTCCGTGTGGCTGCCCGTGTGTACCATCAGGTCCTTAAGCCAGGGTAGTGCCAATGCGGCAGTGCTCGACGTCACCCAGACAGGCGGGCACAAGAAGCGGGTGCGACGCAGCTCCTTCCTGAACGCCAAAAAGCTTTACGAGGACGCCCAGATGGCCAGGAAGGTCAAACAGTACCTGTCCAACCTCAGCCTGGAGACGAACGAGGAGAGTCTGCAGACGCTGTCGCTGCAGTGTGAACCCTCCATCAGTACATGTGAGTCTGTGGCACACAAATACATAAAGGAGTCAGGCATCCCTCAAAATCTAACAGGAAATATGAATATGAACAGGAAATATGAATATAGTATATAAGATGACCTCATCCTGTTTTATCTCCTTGCAGAGGAATCATATTCTTCTTGAGAGAAACATGTTCCAAGGATTTATAGCAGAGATAAACAGGGTGTGACCTCTGGAGTAACAAGACACTCAGTCTTCCTTCAGAACTCATTGGCAGGGAATAAAAATGATAACTGGGCCAGTTTCCCACTGTTAATGCCAACACCACTCGCTGTTAATGCATTGATAGACAGAAGGTCAAAGAGACTCCCTCAGGCCAGCAAACGCACAGTTTAGATCCCTGAAACAGCTTCGACTGTCCATCAACACAGGTTTTCTCAAGCTGGGCAGCAAATTCCTGCCTTCTCATAAGTCATTTTATGTGAGTGTGTTTGCAGTCTTAAATTTGAATCTAGAAGATCTTAATTGCCACAGATATTGTATTTCATTTCACTTATCCATCGTTGACTTTATTTTTGTCAAAATGAGTCAAGCTCTTCTACGTCAAAGTCCATATTTCTGAAGTTTCAAATCTTTAAACCTTCTACTAAACTGAATACTGTATTTTTATACCTGCACTTACCTATTAGCCTAACTCACTCTAATAACCATATTCATATATAAAACCTCTGCACTGAACCACACATGTATACCTTTATACTTACCTGCAATGCTTGAACAAGATAAACATGATCCGTCCAACAATCAGTCTTAAATTTAGTAAAAATGACCTTGAGGATGTCTTGAAAAGCTTTCAGTTTAAGTGTCTGGCACCTGGAGCCACCCTAAAATCTGAATCTAACTTGCTCGCTCTTTCTCTCCCCACCCAGTGCCCAAGAATGCCGGTGGGAAGCGACCAGACACCTCCCCAGTGGTGTCCAGAGCTGCCAGCCAACAGAGGGGCCAGCTGGCCAAAGGAAACCAGGCCCTGCAGGTCCCCGCCGTGGCTCTTTACCCATCCCGAAAGAAAGTGCCAGTCAAGGATCTGCCACCGTTTGGTAAGAAGAAAGTTAACCTTCATTAATTCTAATTAATGTTTACCTGTAAGCAGTACTCTAAGTCGCCCTAATACATAATAAAGCATATTTATCTGGAAAAGTTTGAGGCCGCAACATCTAGTGGATTGAAAGACAATCAATTGCCTACTATGTTGAAAATCAACAAATCGTTTTAGTCGAGATAAGATTGAGTGAACTGAAGCTGCTCCTGTTCACTTGTCCTTCTACGTGCCACCACTGCCGTGTTTTCTCTTCCTCATCCTGTTATTTGTAGACAGCAGCAGAGCCAGCCTTTCCCAGCTTCTTCAGGGCAGTGCTGCCACCTAGAGGCTGTCTGGCAACAAGCAAATAAATTAAACAAAAATCCCAGACAATGCAGTTTAGCATCCCAGCAGCCTCGGGGCGGGATGGCAGTGTTCCTCATGCTAATTCTGCTCATCTTCTCGCAAATGTCCACAGGCACCAGTTCCCCTCAGTCTCTGAAGAAGATCCTGTCTCTGTCAGAGGAGGGGAACGAAAGGCACCGCAGGCAGCCAGAGGACACCGTGTCCAACGCCTCCTCCCAGCTCTCCTCCCCTCCCACCTCCCCCCAGAGCTCACCCAAGAAGGGTAAGCCAATAATCCTCCTCCCTCTCACACCATTCTCCAGACTCCTTCGCTCTGTCATCATGTGTCACAAATGCCACCTGGTGGCTGCCAGCAGGCATCGCATCATGTCTCAGATATGTTGTTGGGTACTGATGTTGTTCCTTCAAAATAAGACTCCGCTTATTTCAAACATAGATTCTTTAGTGCCAGAATTACTTTTGAGATTCTTGCAGATTAAGAAGCGAAAGATTATGTAAAATGTGTTGCAGGTAAAAACAGCAGAATATGATTCTGATTCCTTCTCCAGAGAGGACGACATGCACTGAAAACAAGAAGTTATCACATTCTTGCTACAGAAAAGACAATAATCCATCAGAACTTTAAGCCGCACTAAGGCCTTCAAATTCCCGCCCAGGCTCAGTCTATCAAGTGTTGTTGTTCAGCTTGTCTTGATGACAGAAATACATGTTCCCCTTTAAAAACACTGCAGACGCAGGAGAGTTTTGTAGAATTGAATTGGCCTGAGAACCATGTAATGTTTAATTTAAGCTTTAAAACCTGCATTTTATGTTGCAATAATTCAATCATCGCGCTACTGCTTAAATTAACTTTGGGCCTCCTCTCTTCGGACTCTAAAGTGTAGCCAGGATTGAAGCAGTTACTCAGGTGATTTATGCTGATAGTCAAAGTGAAACATGACCGCCGGGCTGTTCTGTCTTAGAAAGATGCCACAATGACGTTCTTTTACAACTAGAACATATGTACTTACATGTGTCAGCAGTCAGCACCAGTGATTTCTCTATACCTCCCCACACTTTGTTGTGGCATTCTCAGTCTCTTCACGCTTATTATCTAAACTTTCCGCACTCTTCAGCGCCGTGTTGAAACCCTGAGCCTCGTAGTAAACTGCTGTTTCAGGAAGAATCTAATGCGCTCGTCCGCAAAGAGCTTGTTGGCTTGGAAATGACACTCTACAATTATCCCTGCAGTCTGTGAGGGATGCCTCGACTGAGATAAGATATATGAATTAGAGATGATTTATGATGAGAGTTAAAAGAAGTTAGTTATTTTAATGTTAGAGGCCCACTCAGCACACAGGGGGCCAAGTTAGGGCTTTATCATCCCTTTTATCTTCGGAACGAGCTTCACAAGACCAGAAGGATTTGAATTTAATCTACTGAGACTGAGACACTTGCACTAAGTCGAACATATTTTTCTTTTTTCTTCTTCTCTTCTACAGGTTACAACCGGATGGTAGACGCCTACTCAGACTCGGGTCACAGTGAGATCTCCTCTCGCTCCAGCCTCGTCAGTAACTCCTCTTTCGACATGGCCCAGGAGGAGAGGAGGCTCCGTCACTCTGGAGGAGTCGGAGATTCACACATTGTGGGAGCACGACTGGAACGAAGAGCCACCACCGACCCCGATCAGTACAGCCTCGGGTAGGAACACTCAGAATTGTATTGACTGGTTGGTTTCTTATGATCCATTTTATTTATCTGACTTCACTTTTGATTCTTTGGCATCACAGGTCGTATTCATCGATGCAGGACTGTCGGGGCATTTATACCGGCTGCCCCACAGTTCTCTCCTCGCCCAGTTCAGAGGAGCTGACTCAGGATCAGGGCGATCGCGTTTCCCTCGACGCTGCAGACAGCGGCCGCGGCTCCTGGACTTCCTGCTCCTCTGGTTCCCACGACAACATCCAGACCATGCAGCAGGGGCGTAGCTGGGAGACTCTGGCCTTTGTAACCGGAGGCGGAGGAGGCATTGGAGGACTCCCTCCAGGCGGACCGGAGGCCTTATTGGGGGGGCCTGCTGCACTGTGGGCAGCCCAGGCCAGGGGGAGCTGGGCGTCCGCCAGCTCCTCCTCATCCTCAGCTGCGTACTGGGGGGAGGACTCTGAAGGAGACACTGGCACCATCAAGAGGAGAGGAGGGAAGGACGTCAACGCCGACCCAGAAACAAGTAGCATCACATCCACTGGGTCAGAGGAGGCCAAGCAGCTCGGACGGCCTTCCCCGTCACCGATCACCGCTGGGGGTAAAGGCCTCATTTGTGAGTCACTGAACTTCACAGTAAAGCACACTTAAACAAATCACATACAGGCACTTTATCTTTATCTTTCATCTGCTGTCGTGCTTGTTGACAAGGTGCTAAAATCACATCTTTGAGGATAAAAAGATGATCCGACACTAAATAATAACATCACTCATACAAGTAGTAATCTAAAAAAGTTGTCTTCATCATCGTCATTTCTTTTGTGTCCCTTCAGCGCGGAAAGAAAGCCGTTACCGTGAGCCTCCCCCAACTCCCCCCGGCTACACCGCCCTGACCATCTCCGACCTCGCTGAAGGGCAGCACCCGCCCCCGTCTGTCCCCACGTCCACGGTGACCCACACGGGCCGCCGGCCGCCAGACTACACCACGGCCCTGCAGCGCTCGCGCATGGTCACTCAGTCGCCCGACTCCCACCAGGCCCACCAGGGGGCCAAACAGCGGGCGGGCGGCCTCCACCGCACGCGCTCACCGGCCGAGGATCAAGATGCTGAGGAGGAAGAGGAGGGTGAGTCCTTGTCTCCCAAACTAATCGCTCTGAGGAAGCCAAAGCCAGTGGCACAGCATACACCTGAGACTCCCAGACCATGAGAGTGTGTGTACGGGGGTTAACAGGCAGGGCCCCTCTCCCCAAGGCAGGTAAAAACTCATTTATCAGGTCGCCCCCCCCTCCACTCCAATGAACCTGCATGTGAACAGGAACACACACTCGGACTGAGACCATTCCTTCACACAGCACCAGTAGGACCGGTCCCGCTCCAAATCACAATCCTCTAACAGCTGAGTTCAGTCATTTAGTAATAATGACGTGGGAATTGTTCATTTGGAGCTGGACCCTCACCTTTAACCCACAATATGTCATCATGCATGAGTCATACTGGTGGCAGCAGACACTCACCACCTCTCTACCACCACACATCCTGCTCTCCTCTCTCACCGTCTCACACACTGTGCTGATAGCATCCATCAGCAGGCACAGTGCCGCCAGGATCCTCTCACCCATGCAATCAAACTCAATGCCTGAAAACATGCACCTCCATCCTCCTGCACCAGCACGCACCTGAGCAACTCGCCTGCAGTCACTCTGGATGATTCTGTATCATTGTAGGAGCTAGTTTCACTCATGCAGTTGTCCAGTGTTTTTTAATTTCTAATCAAGTCTGGTTTTCAGGTTTGGAAATTAGTTTTGAAATCAGTCATTGGTTTCCATCAATAAACACTAATGTAAAAACATGATTTCTCATTTGTTAAAAACACAATGGCACTCAGTAGATAACATACCTCCGCCAAGGCCCAACAGTCCCCTCACTCATCGATACCAGCCACCTAAATACGCTTATTATTTCATCCAGATCCATGCATTCTCCCCTGAGAAATTAACAAAAATGTCTTGCAATGTTAAAGACAATGAGAAGAAATTCCTGGATCCGTCCCTTTTATCCAGATCCGAAGTCAAAAGTGTCCGGGTCTGTTCTGGGCTCAGAGACATCTGCCATCCAAGTTTCATTGAAATCTGTTCAGTAGTTTTTGTGCAATCCTGCTGACAAACCAACAAATCAACAAATGGACAAAAACATAACTTCCTTGGCGGAGGTGGATAGAAACATGCAGAAGAATTCAAACCGACCAACGATTCTCCAAAGCTCTCAGAAGATCTTTCTACCGGCCAGCTGTTGGTTTCTGTTCGCTTCAGTGTGAGATGAAAATCAATAAAAAACAGACGTGAAATTGAGAGCTTGAGAGGTTTTAAACCATCACAGGGAGAGTTTCATCACATTGTAGGGACGAGTGAGTACACCTTTATTCTCTGCATCAGTATCTGAACTCCAATGGGTGGGACGTCACCTGGATGTTTATTCAAGCCTGAAATCGATAGTTGCTGCATTTATTATTTATTAGAAAACTATTTACAGAGCAGCCTCTTAGACTAGAAGAAGTCTCTTATAAACTTGAATCAATAACTTCAGTCAGCGACACAATGAGGATTTTTCTTTAGTACGGATATTGACACATTTTACTCAGATGATACTTTTATTTATGTATTTTGATTTGACCTTTATTTTACCAGGCGAGTCATTAAGAACACATTCTGGCAAAGGGCAAATTTATTGAGGGCAGCAGGAGCTAAAAATCAAGTAACAGATCCAAACATTCTGACGCACACTTGTTTCAGCCGGTTACTCACTCAACCCTTTATATTGTTTTTTAAAAAATAAATTACAAGACAAATACTAATAGTTGTCCAGTTAACAGAGTAAAGTGCAGCCACAAAACATCTGTCACCCAACGTGAATAAGCTGCAAATGTGTATTTAAAACATTTGTAAAACAAACAAATTTAGAAAATAAACTATTTTGTCAATTTGGCTGCGACTCAGATAAACACTGGAACTGAGACAAGGCAGCTGGGATGCAACACATCTGCATCCAGAGTTACAAGTTCACCTCAAGTTGATTTTCAGATCGCTCTGACGTGAATCGAAGGCAGGAAATCAATCAGAAACATGTTGCCGTGCTCTGAGAAGCTGTCGGGCAGTAAAGTGCGAGTGATTGATGGTCTGTGAGACAGCAACTAAACACTCTGCTCTCTTTAGTTTTCAACTTTCACTTGTACATACTACAAGGAACTTTTAACTGGATATAAAAAGTCCAGTCCCTCTATTTGGCAGAAGATGTTTCTATGTAGTTATTATAGTTATTTTTGAAGCCTGACACCCGATCAGATTCTGACTGATCCGGTTTGGATAAGTCGTAAAATTAAAAACTATTTTGTGTGAGTGCTGAGGTTGAATTGAGGAAAAACTCCTCCTACTAACCTTTCACTGTCTTCTCTCTCCACAGAGGATGAACAGGTGTCAGCGGTCTGAGGGACAACATGGACGTCCTTTTGCAGTAACTTGAAGTCCCCCTGGTTTGGGGTGAGACTGACAGACAAACAGACAAACAGACAAACAGACAGACAGACAGACAGACAGACAGACAGACAGACAGACCAATGGACTCATCATCAGTTACGTACGTGCCTGCCTCCTCCACTCGGCTCTCCCTCCTGATCGGTGGACTCCTCTGCTCGTCTCCCTCCCCTGCCTTAAAGCATCATCGGGGGTTGAACGACCCTGCATGCAAAAAATACTGTGAAGAAGAAGAAGAAGAAGAAGAGATGGAGCGAAGGTCAAAGACGATGACATGAAACGCCTGGCACTTTGGAAAAAAGACTACAGAAACCTGAACTGGCGCCGGGAGGCAAACACACAAAACCACATTAGATGTTGCTGTTAGAAACGAGACAAAACCCCCAAAACTCACCTGTTAACACAACAGCATCATGACGTGTTGAGCTTCATCTGCACTTTCTCATTTTCTACTTTCTAAAAAAAACCAGAACAAATAAAAACAAAGACTATCGTCTGAAGACGGAGAGGAACAGCGGTTGACTTGACTCTTAATTTCTCGATTTCTTTACGTTTTTTGTTCTTTTCTTTGATTGATTGCACTCTGGAGGCCGAAAAAAGAGAAGTCAGCCGATTTCTCTGCTTGGACTGAAACAACCCATCTGTTGTCGAGTGTTTGAACTCTGAATCCAGTATTATCTCATGTTCCACATGTGAAAGCTTATCAAGTGTTGGTTCAAATCAAAGCTAGAAGGAGGAGGAGGAGGAGGAGGAGGAGGAGAGAGCCCGGTAGGGAGAACCGACATGCACAGTGTACTGACACACATACACACACACACACACACACAGAGACACACAATTCATTTCTTAAAAATAGCACTTTCAGCACAATCCTAGATGTTCCCAGACATTCTGGCCTGGATACCAGGGTATGAGTGAACCATATCTGACTGTCATCCCACCTCGGAGCTCGTCTGGTTATATCAGAGTCTTTTTATCATCCTGTTGCTTGCTGTTACGTAGAGAGTGTTTTGTAACCGGCCTGTAGGTGATATCGAAAAGCACAGAGCTGAAAAACTGAGCGAACATGTTGGTCTCAAATCACAAAGTGCAGCCTGACGTCAGGTGTGAATCAAAGGACAAACTCACCGACCGACCAACCGGGGTGGGAACATCAGCGTATTTGAGAAGCTGCTGTAAATTGTGAGTGAACCCTGAACTGATCTTGTACAGAGTCTTATAAAAACCCATATCGCCCTTCAGAATAAAAGCATCCACAAATTCAGATTTGGCTTCTTTTTCCAACCTGAACCACATGTTTTGTGAATGTCCAAAGCGCCTTACGATGCCATGATTGCATACATTTCTTTGCGTGTGGTTGTTCCCCGTCACAAATCACCTTGCTTCAAGAGCGGTCTTGAATCAAGCAATAGTGGAGTGAAATGCCTTATTCAAGAACTTCCCCTGATGTTTTTATAATATATTAAGACTCAGTACAAGATGAAGCCGAGCATATTCTTTCTGTTTCGTTCTCACATGTTACAGTGTCGTAGATGTTTTTCTCCCTCTGCTGTTGTGCTGATAGATTCCTCCTCAGAAACTCACCTGTTACAGACATCAGCTCCGCGGATGCTGTTTGTATATCGCTAACGCCTGCGTCCAGTTTTTCCACCATATCTCGCCATCGAACGTGGAAGAGACTGATGTTTTTTTATTTCTTTGACTCCGGTGGGGAAGTTGACATATGAAGATTTTTTTCAAGGCTGCCAATCAGAACGATTAGAAATCCAATTGTGAAACTTTTTTTGTTGTTGTTTTCTTCTTCTTCTATCACTGAGTCGCACTGATCACATTGATCAGTCTCAAACTACAGACTGAGAAAAAAAACCATGAATGAGTGCAGTGTTTTCCACTGTGTTCTGTGACTACACACTAATAATTTCCTGGGTTTCTTTTTTTTGTTCTTGTACTTTTTTTGTAACGGCTGCAGATAGATTGTTAATAATTTGTTTGTACTACAGTGGTGACATGCATCATTCACTTTCATTCAACTCTCTGATGATAATGTGCATATTAGCGGGCAGAGTCCTATTTCGAAAAACAAAAAGTTGCACAAAAATGTACAAGCGTAAAGATAAGTGTAGTAGGTAGAACTGCTACTCCTGTTTGATGTGTGATGTCAGTGAGAAATGTACATTTAGCTGGTGATGACCTTCTTTTCTTCATTCTTTCTTGTACTACTTTGACCTGTATGTCTTTTAAAAAGACAATTGGTGGAGTATGTATCAGTTGTTTTTGTATTTTTAATACAATAATTGTAAATATTGGTTATATTTTTGTTCAAATGTACTATGTTTATGCCTCAACATCCAGTTTATATGAAGCTGGGAATCAATAAATACTGCATAAAGAATCAACACCTAGGTTTAAATGCACTTATTCATTTCGATGTCTTTCTTTTCGTTTTTTTCCTTCAGAGGTTTTTCCCCCCAGATACCGTCTAGTGTTTGCACAAGTCATGGAAGCAACTTGAAAAGTGTAACTCTCATACTTTTCTATCTGACCGCGGTGTGTCAGAATTAATAAAAAAGAGATATTGAAGTCTCCCCTTGCTTTTATTTACTTGTTTTGTATTGTCTTGTTATCCAGAGTCCCAATTTCAATTCATTCCTTTTTTGTTTCTTACATCAGCTTTTTCATTTCATAATAAAACTCCAACTCACTCAACAAACCCACAATAAGAAGAATGATTACCTTTGGGCGAGTGTTCTGGGGAAACATGCTGTTGTAGTTATTTCTCCTTTAATTTGTGCCTCATTTTTCACCATAATAGCTCAGATTTACTTATATTTTTTAATAACTCCAACGAAGATTAATATACTATGAATAAAACATAAGAGAAACATTTCCATTTATGCTGTTAGATTAAAAAAACTAATTCAAAATGACAAGAGCCACCTCAGGCAACAAAATAAGTAAACTGAGATAATTAGATGATTAAATAGCTTCATATTTTAATATTTTTAAATCTGTACTGTAGGAATAATGAGGAGTTTATCAGACGGGACCTGCAGTGTAGGGCTTTGAATAAAACATGTAAAAGTCAGCCACCAGAGTGCGCCGCATGTCTGCAAATAACAACCAACACTGGGACTACTTTAATGTTATACAGTCTGTTTCATACTGTGTGAACATATATTTGTTATACTGTCTGGTGGTTGTGTTTAATTAGTCATCAAAAATGATGACTAATTGTTTTCTTCTCATTAAATATATGAGTAAGTTCATTGTTCACACACTCTCTCCACAAGACACCAACTACTTAATCTGAATAGTTAAAAGTCTCATTAGTTGGTCCCTTAACGCCTCAGCTTGTCTATAGGAGAGATGGTTCAGATGGGAAATGTTCACTCATTTAACCCAGAAAATACATCAGCCTCAGCATGAAGACAAACCGGTGAAGAGAATAACACTGAACTTGTTATGATGTGACGTTCTGCTGGGAAACCTGGAGTCCTCAGATTTATGTGGATGCAGACCTGACGGCAGGTGTGTTGTCCTGCAAGGTCAGTTTGTTTATTCGGTCATGAAAACAGAGAGTTTGGTTATTTAGTTGGTTTCAGTCTAAAGAAATCAGCCAGTGAAGATTTTTCTCTTCTCATTACAATTTCCTCCCAAAAACTACATAGTGCACCTTTAAATGTGGAGGCTGATCGGTGCGTGTTGTGGTAGAAACCTCATTTATAATAAAGACACAAATAAGAAACTTTGTTTGAAATGGTGATAAAAAGCAGAAATAATAAAAGCTGAATTATAAATAAATAAAACTTTGAGACTAAACAAAGCAATTAAAATGTGTCAGTTTGTAAAGTCTGACATTGTGACTGTTGTGGTAGTCGACACCGTATCACAGCTCTGCTCATGAATAATTCAGGCTGGCTGGTTCTGGTTCCCTCTATCACAGAGCCCAGGGCCCCAATTTGTCACACTCACCAGAATATGATACACACTCCGGCTGTGAGCGACGAGGAAACGCCCTCACAAACACACACGCTCAAACACAAACTTTCAGCCCAGTAAATAAAACAGTTTAAATATCTGTTTCACTGTTTCTCGCTCCAGTTCTGCCCTCAGTCTGTCCGAACACAGAGAGGAGGCTGGATCTGCTGAATTTGTGCCGATATTTTTGTAAATTCGCCAAACCAGGAGGTCGATGTTGCCCCGAGCAGTTTGTGTATTTCATCAGTTTCGTGCCCTGCAGCAACATTCAGCTCAAACGTTGGTAAAATTAGTTTGATTTGGTGAGTTGTTTTACCAAAGAGCCCATTT
This sequence comes from Pagrus major, assembly GCF_040436345.1. Classification (NCBI taxonomy): domain Eukaryota; kingdom Metazoa; phylum Chordata; class Actinopteri; order Spariformes; family Sparidae; genus Pagrus; species Pagrus major. The sequence goes on from NC_133232.1 coordinate 36,423,253, forward strand.
TTACCACATTCATGTTTGATATGTGCCGTTGGAGAGTAGAGGCTGGGCAATATGTGGATAAAACATCATTATCATGATGTGAAACTGTATATATTGGATTATCGGCATATCGCGATATCGCATGTAGTGTTTTTGAAAGCTGTATCACAGTAAAGAAAGGTCAACTGTCAGCTGACAGAAAATAAATGAACTGAGACTCGACTCAGACTTTAAGGTTATGACTCAGTTAATTAAGTACAAAATTAGACGATTTAACCGTCACTGTCCTCGTACTTCCGTGTGTCCTTCACATTGACATGGATATTATAGATCGAAGATGACATCACATCAGAGGAATTAAGAAAAAATGAAAATATTAAGCAATACAACCACTAGAGGGCGCCGCTCAGGGTCAAATCAGTCTCACACAAACCTCCACTTTTTTTTTTTCAGACAAAATGAACACAGAGCACGAATAGGAAAGAGACTAAATGTTCCCAGAGCTGACGTTAACAGTTGTTCTCTAGATATTTAACACATGGTATGTAACTAGGGGCCACCAGGGGGCTCTCAATCAAAACAAAACAAAAGGCATAAGTAGTGTGGGATCCTGGGAGTTGTAGTCTTCAGTGACAGCCACCATTGTTGATGGAAATCAGTCACAGATTTACACAGAAGAACTACGTACCAGAAGGAAAGATGGCGCCTGATTCAAACCAGTGAGAATCGCTCGCCTAGTGCACACACCAAAACAGTTTTCTAGCTTCCGTGGTTACTTCCTGGTTACGCGGCCCGTTGGATATGTGCAGTGGAGTTTCCCCTGCTGGCCCCGCCCACAAGTTCCCACTCTTTGGGCCGTAGGGGAAGTACCACCATGCTAGATTGGACACAAAGCTGAGCGGCACACGCCGAGGCCTGAAATCTATCTTCATAACTGGCAGATATGCTCAAAGATGAGTTATTATATATTTAGTCTTGTTCGCCAACTTCACTCCTCCCTCTCTGACTCTCTCCTGGAAGTGACAGGTGACCCAATCAAACACACTGGTATCTTCAATTAAAATTACAACTTCCTCTGGGTTCACACATTGTTGGAAACATTTGGGATAATGTGAGAACAGCTCAGCAAAGTATGTGACAAAAGTCTTTTTGGAGGCTTTAATGCAGAAACGTCTCACATATTATATCTTTACACAACAGTTTAAGGGTTAAAATCCAAATCAGTATTTTATTTCCATCCAGCAGGAAGCCGTTCACTTATTCTGAGCTCCCTCCATTCAGCCAGAAACTTGGGACTTAATTATAACAGGCTGTGTAGCGTTGATTTCTCATTATTCACGAGGTGTAGCCCCACAGAAAGAAAGCTAATGTCAACCACAGCAAAAAAAAGTGACATTAAAATAGCTCTATATATCTTTTTTCTTATTTCCCCCTCCAAACAAATGGAGGTGCAGCCCTAACGCTGACAAATCATGTCTCCATTGTGATAAAGTATTGAAGAAAAAACCTTCTCACTGCAGTCGCCTGCATTAGAAAGATAACTGTGACTGACGCGCAGACGGATGTGGAACCAAAACAACACAAAATTACCCCAAGCACCGCTGCAGTGTGAAATTAGAGAGGAAACGCTGCTGTAATCTGTGTCCGACAGTGAAACCACCCCCTGACTACAGTCACAGGCACTGATGTGTTTGCACCTCACCTGGCTGTGTGACTGTGCTGCGCCCTCAGAGGCTCCAGGGGGCACTGTTCACTATGAAATGCCTCCAGATGGAGCGTCCAGTCTTTCCCTGGGCAATGGGCCTTATCAAGGGGTAGCAGGCAGTCAGTGGTGCTGTGTAGATAGCCGGCCGGTTATGTGTGTGTGAAGCCCGGGCCCGGAGATGTCGACCGTGTTCAATCGAGGCAGCCGTGGGTTATATTATGGGACTGTCTGGACTCCTTTCATGGTAAATTGGATGAAGGCAGCAGCACTAGAGCTGAGGGGAGTGGAGATGTCATAGCGTTCAACCGGCCGGTGTCTGGACTCTACACGGGCCCGAGCAGACAATTCAGTTAGAAGCTGTCAGAGTCAAAGAATTGAGAAAGAGAAAGATTAATAAAAGCTATAGCTGCTCTGCTCAGGTGCTTTCCTGTGCAATTTTCCGTGGAGGTGGAGGTGGAGGTGGAGGTGGAGGGCAGTTCAGAGCAGATTTCACTGCTTTTTTGTTTTGATTGAGAGAAATGTTCCACATTCAGCACGCTTCATAAAGGGATTGATGCCCCAGACAGAGCCTGTGATGGAATATCAGCATGAAGTTCTTTAATTACTGAAGGTGCTTTCCATCTTAATGACTCTTTTATCTGATTGGAAATAATCTAACAGCTATCTGTGAAATATGTCTTCATATTATTGGATTCAAGAAGAAAACTGTTTTTGAAACTACACTCACTGACACCACACTAACCCCTCCCCTCGCTCAACATTCAGAGCTCCATCTATACGTTCTGATATCTTATGACACTTTAAAGAAAAAAATCAATACTACAAATAAGCACAACACCTACAGTATTTCTAGATAAGCGCCTCCAAAGTATTCGGATCTGTTATTATCTCACATCGACCGTTTCGTTTTATTTGTGAGAGCTGAGCCGTTTTTCTGTTCTGTTTGGTTCTGCTCTCCTCGGCGCTGCCGGTTCCTCGACTCTGCTGCTGCTGCTCCGGCTCTCCAGTCCCACTGTGGCAGATTGTGCAGATAGTGAGGTCTGCCTCTGACAGAGCACCTGCAAATGTGCAGAGATAAGAAGAGGGAGCCACCCTATAAACAGGGAACAACACCAGCCGCTGTAGCAGGAACATCACTCTCAGGACTCAGTGTTTCTGCAATGTTCTGTCTCTTGATCTGCCTCTATAATATATGATAATGCCAGTCTGTCTCTCCGTCTATCCATCTATCTATCCATCTATCTATCTATCTATCTATCTATCTATCTATCTATCTATCTATCTATCCATCTATCTATCCATCTATCTATCTATCTATCTATCTATCTATCTATCTATCTATCTATCCATCTATCTATCTATCTATCCATCTATCTATCTATCTATCTATCTATCTATCTATCTATCTCTCTATCTATCTATCTATCTATCCATCTATCTATCTATCTATCTTTCTATCAGAAGAAGAAGAAGCCCTCCCACTGCTCCCAGTGTCTCTCACACACTATTCCAATAAATAAATCGGTGCCGTTCTGCCTCCCTGTTGCCTCTGAGAAGTGACTTGCTCCACCTCATGCAGTAATGACTCTCTTGTTATTCATGGTGCTCGCAGAAGAATCACAGAGCGGGAAAACATCCTCTCAGCATCTGCTGTGGGGTAGAATAAAGATCTGGAAATGACAGAGCAACACGACATGAAGGTTCACGTGTTTACTACACTTTTATTTGGATTTTTTTGCCTGCATTTATTCATTTTGTTATTGAGAGACAGGCTAGATAAGAAAATGGATACCATTCTCATATTTATGCCGTAAATATGAAGCAAGGAGATGGTGAGGTGGTTGGCTTGGTTCAGCATAAACAGCTGGCCTCAGTTAAGAAACAGACCTGTACATAACGCACTGTAAAACCTCATTTAACCTTTTATTCTTAGGTTGTTGCACAGCTAGCAACCTGTTAGCATTACTTCCTGTTTTATTCAAAGACTTACAGTTCAGTACAGTTCATGGTTGGGGTGGTGAATGTCCGTCATGATCCTGGTCGCTCTGGACCTGCGCCGCCTGGTGTAAATGTCCTGAAGGCAGGGCAAGGCAGTTCTAGTTTGGAGAGATTTCCGGTCCGGGGCGCAGCAGCTGCCGTACCAGGCGGTGATGCTTCCAGAGATGACAGACCGGATGGCAGCAGAGAAGAAGGTTTTCTGCAGCCCTGTGGAGATTTCCTCAGCCGTCTGAGGTGATACAGGCGCTGCCTCGCCTCCTTCACCAGTGAGATGATGTGGGTTGTCCATGTTAGGTCCTCAGAGATATGAACTCCGAGGTACCTATAGCTGGACACCTTCTCCACCGGGGTCCCGTAGATCTGTAATTTATTTAAAGATTTTGTAAGGTTCATCCTCATGTGTCATGTTTCACTTTTCACTTCCTCCCTTTGTCTGTTTTCCCGCCCTTTTTCTGTGTACACCTGTGTCTCGTTGGTTAATCACCCCTTGTGTATGTAAGCCAGTGTTTTGCGCTCGCTCTTCGTTGCTTTGTCTGTTTTGCTCCTGTGTTTCCTGAGTTGCTCGGTCTCGTCTTCTCATTGTGTTTTCCTGCGTTTGCTTCCTGACTCCTCGAGTTATTTCTGGTATGTAACTTGTTTTTTGGTTTGTACTTTGTTTGGCTTTTGGAGAACTGTTATTTTTGCTGTTTGCATTTTGCTGCTTGTGATTTGGATTTCGTCTTTGGACTATCAGCTTCATTAAAGCTGACTTTTGTGTGCGTTTGGGTCCCTTTTGTGTTGAACTTGATGAGACAGGAGTCTCAGAAACAGCTAGTTGCCTCAACAAAGAAATCGGTCGTTATCATAGGCTTCATCACTTTTAGACACCTAGCAGCTCATTGTTTCGCTCATCGAAGCACAGTGATAGGAAACATGAGGAGACGGCTAGCTGGCTATAATCGACACTAACAAAACCCTCCAAAGCTCACTAATTAACACATCGTATATCTTCTGTTTAAAGGTCTAATGTGTTGGAATTCTGGTTTAAATGTCTAAAAATGACTACACCTTTGTTGGATTTTTTTAACAATGTTTAAACCCAGAGAAATCCACAAGTTTACTCAATGTAATGGTGCATTTAAAGGTGTTATATGTAAGAATTTGCCACCTCTTGAGCTCCAAACAAGTAGGGGGCAGCATATCACCAGGATAACTGCCAACTATAGATGCTGTTAGCTTGTTAGCTCAGTTAGCCATGCTTTAATCTGGGCGCCTGCCACTACTTTTGAGTGAGAGTGAGAGACTGAGGAAGGAAGTCGGCAAACGTGATTAAACTTAACGTGAATATAACGCTAAAGCATTAGTTCATCCTTGAACACTTCTGCCTGAGTCACGTCAGAGAGGTTTTCAGTGCAAAGCAGGATCATTTGTGTTTATTTGCGTACTCGCAGAAGCCAGATTGGGCTACTTTACTGTATATTAGCTGTTAGCTAGCAAGCAACAGCACACATCAAGGGCGTGTGTGTGTCTGTGTGTTTGAATTCAGGTCAACCTTTCACTGAGCGCAGCACTCACCAGAGACTCCAGTTCTCTCTCTCCTTACAGCAATGTTAAGTTTCATGAAGTAAAGTCCATTTCCCCTCCAGCTCCAGTCAGCAGTCAACATTGCAGAACAGAAACACCCGACAATGGAGGTCACCTCCGGATCACTGCTGCAGTCAGGTTGATAAACAGGAGTGAAGATAAATCCACTGTTTAGTCCCAAAGGTTTAACAGTAATCTCTGCGCTCTCCTCTCGTCTGTAAACTGCTTCAGATTTCCAGGCTTTGTACTAAGCTAAGCTAACCAGCTGCTAGCTGTAGCTTCATGTTATCATATGCATGAGATTAGTGTCAATATTGTTGTCCAACCTTCAGCGAAAAGCAGATAAGAGTATTTGGTTGTAGTACTGGTTGCCCTAATGACTGTATTAGATTGTAAAAAAAGCAAGATGTTGCCTTAATGAGCACATACAGATTTGATTAGAGGACATCTTTTGAAGGTGAAAAAAAATAAGAATTACTTTCTAAAGTTTAACTGGAGTAGAGTCACATAACAATACACTGTGTAATTCTAGACATTTCTTCTCGACTATATTAAGTCATATCCATGTTTATTTGTGTACCGTAGCTCTTCAATCAGTAACATCTTCCACATAAACTCAAACGCTCAACATCCAGTAAAGAAATAAATAAAAATTAAACGCTGGAAACATATTTTTCGTAATGGAAATGTGTAGGAAGCATGAAACTCAATAAGTGATTCTCTTGTGTGATTTCACATGCTGTGTTCTGCTCCTTTTCATCGACCCTGAAGGATCCCATTTGATCGCTATCCAAGCTGTAAATATAGCTGAGAGCGATGCTTTGAGACGCCTTGAATTCAAATGGTCCTTTAAAAGGGAACCGCCACCCATGGATTCGCTTACAAACCTGACTCACAATCAGCTAGTTGGCATGCAGAGGGAAGAGCCTTGCCCTCCATTTCAATAGCCTGCATTGGCTGTGTGTGTTAGCATGTGATTAAAAGGTCTCTGGTCTACTGAAGGGTGATATTTTAAAATGGAAAAAAATGGTTTAAAGAGTCTATTATAGAGTAATAAGCTGTGATTTACTGTTGGGCACAGTCTACTGAGCCATGTAAATTTTCTGTATGCTTTAGCATTGTTTAAAATATATGAATATGACAACGTTACCCAGGGATCATTGTCGGAAATGTCAAAAGTAAAACTGTTAATGTCATAATATCCGATTTCTCCATGGGGATCATTAAAGTTCCATTAATCTTCTCTGAGAATGTATCTGCAGCGTTGGCAGAGATGTTACATTTATTAATAACTTTCATGATAATCCATAGTGACATTTACATCAGCCACCCCTCGAGGCTGCATGGTGTTGTTGACCTCAGCCGACCTCACACGGCCCTTTCATTCTTTTAAAAATGTAAAAAATGTATGGAAGTGCTGCCGGGATGACGTAATTGTTTGGCTAAATGCGAAGTTAGCATCCTCCTGGTTCCCTCCACAAAAAGACAGCAGGATTTTTCCATCAGATTTTGGATTATTTTTTAAGCATACGTGCATTTGCCAGAAGTAAAAAGCTAAGGAAGCTTGTGTAGGAATACGGTCGTTGTACGGTTGAGGGAATGTAGTGCCAAAGGAAAAGGCTGTTTGATGGCAACGTAAAGCACCAAAAATGCTCAAAACATCAACAACAGCGTACTCTTAAACGGATATACATTTTTTATGTGGGACTTCTTTTAGGTGGCTGAAATACATCTGGCTGCTGGTCACTACGAGCTGCTTCTCCACACAGGCAGAGGGCTGACGGTCATCTGCTGCAGGTAACACACTGACTGGGGATAAGTTCATACAACCCCACATCAAAAGACCCGAACTACACCTTAATTAACCTCAATATGATTTAAACGAATGAGTTATATAAATACAGTTGGCATGACCAGAGAAACTAGCCATAAAGACCAAAATTGTGTTTTGTACCTGGCTGTAAACACATTTAATCCTGCTCTGGTGTTTGACATTTTAACATGGGGTCTTATGGGGATTGACACACTTTTGGATCCAGAGTCAAGTGGCCATTTGAGGAACTACAGTTGTTTTTTGTTTTTTAGCACTTCCACATTGGCTTCATTTTTCAGCCCTGGAGGTTGCCACTTGTTAACCTCCAGTTAAAATGACAATGTATCCTTTTTGTATATATATTATTTGTACAGATTAAATGAGATTTTATGAGCTTTAGAGGTGTTGGACAGGTCAGACTAACTATTTCTGCCTGTTTCCAGCCTTCATGCTAAGCTAAGCTGGGCTAACCTGCTCAAACATATTGTCCATCACAAAAAATGCAGGTTTCCATCCTCAGATGGTTCTCTGGATCTTTTACAGTCAGTTTTGTATTTCTGTCAACAGCGCCATCTGTAGTCAGCACATGGCTTGACATCCATCTCTTCACCTACTTCAGATGCAAATTAAAAAATCAAGTCAATTATAATTAATATCTGTGAATTTCTCGGCGTGCCTGCGCTGATGGCAGCATCCTGAGTCGATGTCACAACATAAGAAATTCAGTATTCAGTGTTCCCCCCTCAGGCGGTATACTGTATTATCCAGCTGCTGTGACAGTCATCAAAACAATGAGCTGACATTCACCTCCCTTCTGAACCACTAATTGGCTATTAGGCCTAACTGGGTTTGAAGGGCCACAGACACTTTCCTCTCACATCACGTCCGACCTCTGATAGGTCGGCTCACCTCCACACTGTCTCGCTGCTCTGGCAAGTGGCCCACATAAGGGGGGGGGACTGGTGCTGGTCATTATTTGGAACACAAGTCGTCTGAGGACGAGTGCGGACGCCTGTCAAACCTCTGGTGCATTTGTTCTCTCTGTTGCTTGACGGGAAATGACAATTAATTATTTAAGTTGTTTGTCAAGAAGGAAACAGCAACGCATTTCCTGACTGCTGCAGAGTCTCAAATTGGAGGATTTGCTGCTTTCCTCTGTTTTGTGTCACTGATAACTGAATATCTTTTGGTTTTGGACAATTGGGTCAGACAAAACAAAACACAACTTTGGGCTCCTGGAAATTGTGAAGGCATTTTGTCCACAATAATCTGAATGATTAAAGACTAAATTAATAATTGATTATCTAACTGTAAAGCAAGGAATCTCTGTCCGTCTGTCTGTCTGTACAATATGTTATTCACATAACTGTTCATTTTATCGATTTCACACATGGCAGGTGTTCTGCCAAGGACGTACAGTGTCGAATTTGGTGCAATTTGGGCACGTGAAATGTCCAATATAATATATAATATCAATACATTTTGAATAAACAACAAACAGTGCTGAAAAGGGAGAACAGGTTGCAGTGAGAATAAAGCAAAGCAGAATTTAAACGACTCCGGATGAGCGTGAAGACGCAGTCAACACAGGTTTTCTGTTCTTCGGTCAGAACTGGACGTGAGATTTTCTAGTTTCTGTCAACAGTAGTATGCTAGCTAACGTTAGCCTCAAGGGCTAGAACAGAAAATGGAGTTCAACATGTTTCAAAAACTTGCTGCAGTGAGAAGTTTACAAGTGTGTTTACCTCCACACACCAGTCATATTTCTGTTCCTGAGCCAATAATGAATAATGGCCAGAAATTTTTTTGGAGAATGTGATGATGTCACAATACAGTTGACCTTTGGGATATAATATGTCATCACATCATCATTTTAACCCACAGGTCAGATAACCCCTTTTTCTTTATATGTATATTTTTTTGGCCTTTTATGCAGCTTTATTTATATTACAGCTCAAGGTGGACAGTAGAGGATGAGAGAGAGGGGGAGTGACATGCAGTAGGGAGCCCCAGGCCGGGACTTGAACCCGGGGCCGCTGCAGCGAGGACAAGGCCTCTGTACATGGGACGCCTGCTCTACCAACTGAGCTAAATGGCGCCCCAGATACCCCTTTTTGACCAAGGTGGTACCATGCTGAACCAGTACTAGCACCAGCCCAGAACCAGCACTTGATTCGCTTTTGTCGAGCAGCGACCCTTTCACAGCGGAAAACCCAAAAACAGAACAAGTCTGGTTCTTCAGCGACAACTCGAGGTGAGATTTTAAGTTTCTGTCAGCAGTGGTATGCTAGCTAGCATTAGCCTCAAGGGCTACAATGTTTATTGTGCCTCTGACATTGGTTGTTGTGGTCCGGCTCAGAAAGTACCGATGTAATCTCTCAAATGTTAAATTGTGCATATCAAACATGTTTGATATTATCGGAGCGGCTCTGATGAGTCTGTGAGCAGTTCAGGAGGCTCAAGACTGGATCAGTAAACTCCTCATGTACCAGATCATCTGTGCAGTACAGCTTGTTCTGAACGAGGACTTCACTGGTCCAAAATATAAATGACTGTGACGGCCCCAGGCCTGGGTTCTGTGTACAGTGCACTGTTGGTTTGTTTGTTTGTTTGTTTGCAGGTCCGAAGCAGTCGTGTCATTAGGTTGACAGGGAGCACCTGGCCAGCGTTCCCAGTTAGGCCTATTTAATCCCGCCTTCCCAGACGCCAGAACTCTCTGCTCTGCTCTCTCCACTCAGCACCAGACCAGCGTGCTGGTCTTGTCTTTTTTGCGTTGCCTTATTTTGCACTAACAACATGCACCACACATTGACCATAACACCCACACACTCACCTACACCCCTGATACTGACTTCCACACCCATATGGTTGAGTAATTTACTTTAATAAATTGTGGTTTGTTTGCAACTGAGTTTGTACATCTCCTCTTTTGTTGCGGCCTACGAGCCGGTCGTAACAATGACAGGTTCATTTATAATGAAAATAATCTTTAGTTACAGTCATAACATCGAAACATATTATTGCATTACTATATTTTCTGTTGAATAATTTTGTATATAAATTGGATTAATCATAAAAAAACACCAACTGATTAACTGAATCATTATATTAAACATTATTAGTATAGACTACATCTTCAGTGTCTCTAAGTGTCAATACAAATTGTAATAATGCAATTATTTGGCATCCCATCACATTAAATAAATGACTAGAGGTTTGTTACATTAATGTTTAATTTGTACCTCTCAGTCTATTGTTTCTATAAACAGTATGATGCTACAGGCACTTATGACAGTGTTGTAGACGGCATGTGGTTGCTGTCAAAACCCATTTATTTCTAAAGCACTTTAAACAAACAGGTTTTCGCTCGAAGCTTCGTAGGAAACAAAGGTTACAAATATAGATCAAAACAAGAGAAAATCAGTGATGGAGGTACAGTACTGTAGATCTTCATGGTCGGATTGACTGAAAGCCAGATCTGAAACGCAGGACCCTGCTGCACACGAACACACAGTTCACGATGAACAAAAGGTAAACTCACAGGTCAGAACATCAGAGGGCTCTTTCATGTCCGCCGGTGCTTAGACGGAGAGTTTTGTCCACATCGAGGGACATTACCGAGGCCGGGCTGTCACTGCTTCACAGCACAGCCGACTATATTAATCTGGGGCTCTTTCTGCACAACATGAAGCTTTAGCATTAGCTCTGCTGCTATTTCTGCTTCTCTCCATGGACACTAAAAACCACTGCAGCCAGGTTTAATTACAGGCTTATTATCTGAGTGGTCCTTTGAGGTGGGAAGTAGTGGGCTGGGGACAAATAGATGTAGCAGCTAATGAGCAGCATTATGAATCCTTTCACAAAAAATATATTTAACTCATATATTGTTTGATAATTGAAACATGTATGCCCCACTTTTAAAGATATCTCCACTTAAGACTTTGGTGCTGCTGCTGTAATAACCCTTTTTTTAAATAGAAAATGACTTACATTAACGAGAGGAAGTGTTGTCGAGGAGATAGCCTCAGTGAGCAGACAGTGTAATCCTTTAGGGCACCGCCGACTGTCAAAGTTACGGCCTCGTGCTTCTTTTTGTCACTGACAGGTTGAGGTTGTTGTTCTGAGTGTCCGACAACATTATGGAAACAATCCCTTTGGAGATCAACCGTTTGGTAAATAATAAGATCCTTTCCTTTGTGACCGGAAACAAAAATCTCAATCAAGGAGAATTCTCTCTCTGAAATCTCGAGAGGTTAGTTGTTACAGTTTTTGCCTCTTTGTCAATCTCAGTTAAATATTCAGCCTCAACTTTGGAAATAAATTCTTGCTGGCAGTTCCTCCAAACACCAAACTCCTCTCCATCTCTGACTCGTGTTTCCACAGTCGTCTTCCTGCAACAACTCGCATCTCGCGACTTCTCACGACTTACATCGTCACCTGACACACTGGGTCAGAAGAAGTCTCTAGTGCTACATTCTGTGGGCCGCACAACACAGAAGATCCGGGTCATTTCATAGCCAGGAAGTCAAGAGTTTTAGGCTGTATGCACCACTGAGCAGCTTTCACTGGAATGAATGGGGCTCCGTCTCCAACACTGTGTCCAGGTCTTAATGTAACGTCCTTGGTCACACCTCCAGACCTACACTGCTCCCAGCATTCATGTGCAAATTGAGTCTTGTGTCCATACAGATGCAGGATGTGTGAGGCAGCCATCATGTGAACGCGTCGTTAAAAGCCAGCAGATCTTCAGCCTCGCCGCCGTGTTGTGGCTGCCAGCTGAGGGGGGGGAGCTGAAACTGCCTCTGAACCAAATTCTCATTATGCACCAATTTTATACTTCAAAAGCTTCTGGTACAGATGGTCAATAATTCATCATTAGCAGTGAGCGGTGACAGAGCACATCTGAATTTCCTACACTTATCAAATTTATATAATGCGCATAAATTTAAAAAAGTGCCGACTCATTGCACAATAGATGGAGTGAAAGTTTGCTTGAAAGGTCAGAGGGCTGCGGCTGGTTTGGTACGCACAGGGAGGGGAATGTTGAAAGAATATTTTGAGTTATATACGTGTAGAGGAGCATGAACGCTTCTGAACATCTCACACTGCCCTCTGGCAATTTACCCTGTCAATATAACCTGCGCATCAACATGTGCATGTAGTCGTGAAGGTCCTGCATGTCTATAAATAGACTGGCTGCGTATGGACATGTGGACTGATGATTAGGTTACAAAACATGATTTTACACGACTGACACCCTCAATCATTTCTTTACAGTGTGTACCATCCACCGTTTTGTACAGCGTGCTGGGGAGGCAGCACCACAGCGGGGGAGGCAGGCCGGATAAACAAACTGATGTAAAAAAGCTCTGGACAGCCTGGAGGCAGCAGCAGAGGAGAGGATGAGGACTCAACTGAACTCCATCTTAAGCAACATCTCCCACCTCCTCTGTGGTGGGCTGAGAGCTACAGACCATCTCCATCTCCAGCCTCTGCTTCAGCATCACAAGGTGCAGGACATGAGTGCTGTAACTGTTGTTCTCTTGTGTAATAAAAGCAAACTGTGTACTGTAGTTGTTGCCTTCCATGAGGACCCAGGCAGCCTCAGCAAGGAACTAAAATTAGTCCATCGAAGGAAATGAACCAACAATGATTCTAGTAACTGATAAATCTTTCTTTTAAGAAACTGTTTGGGGAACATATGGGGAAACATGCTAATTAACTTTCTTGCAGAGAGTTAGTTGAGAAGATTGATTCCACTCTCATGTTTATGTGGTTAGAATAAGCTACATCCAGCAGCTAATTAGCTTAGCTTAGTTCAAAGACTGCAAGTAGGGGGAAACAGGTAGCTGAGCGTTGCCTGAGGGGAACAAAATCTATCTCTAAAGCTCACTGTTAATATGGAAACACATTTTAGTTTAATATGTACAAAAACTTGTGTGTAAAAATTAGGTTATGTACTATTTCGCAGCCATGTGCAATGATTGAATCTCCGCTCCTGACCTGGCAACCTCACAGTGATGACAATACTTCACTAGAGTGTTGTTGAACTTTGAACTGTAGGACGACCAACTTAAACACTTTAAAGGTACCAGCTGAGGTGCTGGGACAGCCCAGTCTCCCCGGCATTTTGTGCACGAGTGACAAAATTGAAACCTTATAATTCCTGTACGTGGGCACAAATTATACATTTTTTCCATGGCAAAATTGGAAAATTCATAAATGTAGTGTTTCATTCAACGAAACGTGGTGCAGAAACAAACGATAGTCCTGCAGAGACTCACCCTGTCAGCTGAAGGATTTCAGGCCAAAACTGGTAGAAGTTTAGAAACACTGGAGCTTGGAGCCCAGACACTAGTCCCATTATCAAATAGTGATAGCAAACTGAAAAAACAACTTTACTTTGACCTGTTATTCAGCACCAGGTGCCATCCCAAAAGATTTATTTATTTTTTATAGTCTGCTGGAATAAAGTGCTTGCCGTTGTCTGCCTAATCTATGTTACAGTACAGAAAATGTATTTAAACTTTGGTTTTTACTCTTTTTTAAACAGCGGACAGATAGTGGACCTCTGTGAGATCACAGAAGACTCAACCCACTGCTTGAGCCCGCATGTAATAAAAAGGTCTGCTTAACTTTAGGTTTAACTCCCTCTGAGGGCTCGCTCATCACGGCTTCAGTTGGCTTCACTGGAGGCTTATTATTAGCACGGTTGCCAGGTCTGCATTTTTCTGCTACTTTGTAATGTTGCTGCAGCCCACCTCTCGTTCACCACTCGACTAGTTAGTGGAGCTAAAAAGTTTACAGTTAGCCAGCTGGCGCCTGGGAGAAGGAGGAAGAAGTTTCTGTTTTTCCTTGTTTTACTCTAAGGCGGTTAACGTTTGGCAATCCAAACGGGTAAACTACGATGATTTTAATTCAGCAAATACACATCCTATTAACACATATATTAATTGTGTATATCATTAAAAGGTAGTGAATCAACGGGATAAGATGTATCAGCGGAAAAAAGATAAACAAAATACTAAATTGACTAGTTATACTAAATTTACATGTGTATACTAAAAAGTAAATACATGCATTAACTATAAGGATCTGATTAAAATAAAAATCATTATTCAGTTTCTGGGCAACTGATAAAGTGAAGGGCAAAACACACATCAGCACACAGGGACGCAGGAAGTCTGTAACAGTTGTAGGTGCAGAGGGGTCGGTCTATATAATGACATCATGGTAAATGTTGTGCAACATTCATGTTTTTGTATTAATTTGAATGTCCAGGATGACATGTATCTGATCATTATTAACAACAATGTACAACATTTTGAGAACTTTTGCACTAAAGCAGATGGCAAACTTGAACACCAACATATCATGAGTCAAAGCAGCCACATCATCTGCAGCCAACAGCAGGGAGCTCAAGAGGGGGAGCAATCCCCCAGACTGCATTAACAAATCTCTCACTTCTGTGAGGTGGTGAGTTAGGAGAAACGTTATATACTTTGAGAAAGGCCGTCCAGACACATTCTTCATTATTTGGGCCTTCTTGTAAACTCGGCACGTGTTATAGCCTCGTTTAGGGGCTGCTGCAGAGTTCTGGTTTTATGGACCGTCGCGCTGGTTTGTCACACAGACCTGGCAACCCTAGCCTGATTGTTGCACCTGTGAACTCGGAGCACCTGACCAGCGGCCTCCGTCCCGACAGGACTCCTGCCTGCCTGTACGACACATGAAGTGTAAAACAACGGTGCTCGGGTTGGTAACACGTGCAGGCTGTGTGCTGACGTCATGAGTATGACGACACGTCTTCCAGCCCGAGTGGCGCGAAGCCCGGAGAGCTGCCATGGCGCCGCTGAGTCACGGTCACAGCGTCTTTTACCCGCTTTGGTAAAGACAAATGCGAAGTAAATGATTAAAAGGATAAACAGTTGGAAAGGTAAGAAGTGAGACTTTACGTCTACACCAATAAATTAAATGAAACCATAACACGGTCACTTATATCAGAAATGTTTTACAATGTTAGCATAAACATGTCGCAGTCAGAAAACCGTTACAGCTAGCTAGCTAGTGAAGGCTAGTTAGCTAGTGAAGGCTAGTTAGCTAGTGAAGGCTAGTTAGCATACAACTTCAGCCCGCTCATGAGGAGTCTCATCTAAAAGCACCGTTCACACTTACAGTGAACTGCGTGTCTGCTGTTTCACTCTCCTGCTACTCACTGTTGTAAAGCTACAGCTGCTGATTATGTAGTTAGCATGTCTTAAGCTAGCATAGCTGAAGCTCTGTGGCTACTGTCCTTCATGTCCCCTCAGGATGTCCTGTGGATGAAACAAGGTGCTTTAGCTGCTCCACCTCTGAGTCTGGATGTTGGACTAGCTGCTCCACCTCTGAGTCTGGATGTTGGACTGGCTGCTCTCCCTCTGAGTCTGGATGTTGGACTGCAGAGTTTGTCTCTTCAGTCTGGAAGTTGGAGTTTGCTGCCGGGCTGTCTGCATGGCTGTCCTCCCCTGAGACACCAGAGACCACTGCTTCACTTCAACAAGCTAAGTAATTGCTGTTTTTTCTAATTATGGTGAGTTGATGTCCTGGCAGTGTTTATCTGGGTGTGTGTGCTGTTATGAGGCTGTTATGGGTTCATGGCTTTTCACATCTGCTTTTTGTCAATATATTCCTGCTGTTCATTTCTGTTGGGAGGCTGCTGCTTTTGCTATTTGTGTATGTTTGCATTGGTATTAATTATGAATGAGCTTACTTTGTTGTGGCTAAGCTCGCTGTTCATTGGTGGTTGTTTGGCAGGTGTTATGATGCTTTCATGTTGTTTGTTTACACAGTGGAAATATGACCACTCATATATGAGTTTTATGGACATAATTGACTTTGCATATTTCCCCTCAGGTTATCATCATTGTTCTGAGGGCTTGGTTCAGTACAGGCTTGTGTCTCTTGCAGAGGCTAATATTAAACTTTATATTGGCTTTTTTTGATTGCCTTGCACACAGCTCATTCATATAATTAATTCAGTGTAATATTGGCTTCCAGAAATGCCATCTGTCTCATGTAGAATAGGTATCCGTATTCACATTTTCACCTCACGGTTCACATTCAGCTTAATATAACAGAAAAATCAACTTAAAGCAACGTGACACTGCTTTACTCTTCTACATATCATAATTGCATCTTAAAGACCAAGTTACTGTTGGGTTTCTGATTGACATGTTCTTTCACCTGCCTATCATGTTGCATGATATTAATCATGACTATTTGTGATTTTAGATTATTGATTATGTGTGGCATCCTGTTGCAAATCAGGTGGATATATGATATTTGTGCACATGCTTCATTGGGGAATGGTCACACAGGAGTTGCTGTCCAGCTTGTACTTAGTAGATTCCATATAATAGCTGTCATCAGGCTGTGTATGTAATATGACTTTAACTTGAAAGTTTATTATTTTCACTGCCTAGTCTATGCTGGTATGAAGTGATGAAGTCAGAACTTTACAGAAACTCTGTATTAATAAATGTATTTCATGTGAGGTGACTGAATGACATGACACAGAGAGCGTCATGATTTAAGCAGAAGATGTCGAATTTTGGAAAGAAATTTTGAAGCAAATATCAAATGAGTGTTGGGGGAACAATCCAAAGCAGTGTTTCATATTTTATTGCTCGTATTTCAAATTCAAGCTCTTTTAAAAATGATGTTTTTTTGTCTCTACATGAGTAAATACATTTAGCATCTTTCCACCTCTGCACATACTGTGCTGTTGATAGACAAGCTAAAGTCAGATGAAGTATGCGCTCACGACAGAAAAACAATTCTAATGACATAAAGGACGATAAAAACAAAAACCAGAGCATATAGTACCTTTTATTAATCGGTCATATTTTCACCTGTGTCTGTTCGCTTGTTAGTTGTCAGCAGGATTACACAAAAAAATAACTGAATGGATTTCCATGCAACTTGGGTGGAGGATGGGTCTCAGCCTACAATAAACCCCTTTTACTTTTTGGTGCAGATCTGCATTGTGAGATTTTGAGTTCGTCGTTAACTTCTCAGAGAATAATGCATGGATCATGATGTAGAAAATCAGCCGTTTAGGTGGCTGGTTTCTGTGAGTGAATACAATTTGATGTGGATCATAGATCTGGTGAGCTTAAATTATGTTTAAGTAGTAATGACTGGTTTAATATTAGAGTGATAACAGGGCTATCGAGTTTGGTATTGGATTAGGCTTGATCGAATTAAAGGGGATTGTTGGGCCTTGGCGGAGGCATTTTCTCTGCTGCGTGCCATTCTAGTTTTGTTTTATCTTACAGTGACTGTAATTAATTTAATTTGTATTATTTAATTTTAACTTTTTTATTTATTCAGGGAGGGTTCACTGAGAGCAGTGCTCTCTTTTTCAGGAACACATTCACACCTGGTAGCTGCTCAGAACAACCACAGTCTGATCTGCCGACCACTGAGCAGCTCCACTGAGCAGCTCCACTGAGCAGCTCCACTGGAGCTGTTGGAGTTAAGGGCCTTGCTCAAGTGCACCTCAGTGGTGGTGAACAGGGAGGGGCAGGCACTGCCTCTAACTCTCCCCCCTCTAAATTTAATCACTTATTCAGTGATTTTAAACACTTATTCAGTAGGTTCCTTCCCAATACTTCCCAATAACTTTTTCATACACACTTGAATACAACATTTCCTGCTCACGATAGTTATACAGAAATTGTAGACTGAGGATGTTTTCAATGCACATCAGCTCTTTGCTTTATTCTATGCTTTGTTGCCGTTTTCTTTCGTGTCCACTGCCTCAGTGGCCCAGGAGGAATCAGCAAAGTTGTATCTAATTAACAGACTGTTATCACACATAAGCTGTCAGGCTTTGACAGATGTATTCTAAGCACTAATATGCACTAGTACCTGCAATACAGAGACTGAGAACATGGCTGTGATTGCTTGGTTAGAGTGAAAATCCTGGTTTTGGTGACTGTGAGTGTTGGGGTTAGCTCTCATGTTTCCAAACGTCCCAAAAAGCTGTTCAGTCTTTCCACATGCCTCAAACACCAGAGTCATGTTGAGCTGCAGTTACTCATGTTGGAATCAGAGGCTTTTCCACACAGATGTCATGTGACCTCTCTTACAGCAGGGGGAAGTGGAAGGCTGATGACAGCACGCAGGCTACAACCAGCCCATTTCCCCTTCACTGTCTCTGGAGAGCAGCCAATCAGCTCACTGATATTAGTATTCCTGTATCCTGCCTTGTGTTATTTTCACCAGCTGCCCACCAAATATCTGAGCCGACGTGTGCATTTAAATGGTGTCCACTTGAGTTATCTTGAGCCATTAGCATCTAGACGGCCGCTTTCACACAACATTAGGCCAAATTCAGAAAATATCACATGAACAGGATGATCATCAGAATTAGTTATATCTGATTTTTGAATATCTGAAATATTATATAGAGAGAGGTTTAACTTGGCCTGTAATATTACCACTACCACTAAAGAGTGACTTAAAGGAAAAGTTCCCTCCAAAATCAAAAGTAGATATCAGTCCTCTTACCTGTAGTACTACTTATCGATCTAGATGGTTTTGGTGTGAATTGCTGAGTTTTGGAGATATTGGCTGCCTTCTGTGGAATATAATGGAACCAGGGCTGCTCAGTATATCATTTCAGCATCAAGATCGCAATGTGCGCATGTGCAATAGTCACATTGCAGGATGTGCAATGACAAGTAAGGTACAACTGATTGAAATATTTCATGCTACAACTTTTTTGCTGCTTGATATGAAAAAAGAAGCTCACACAGTTCTAATTTTCCATGACTAATCTGCAAGAGATGTCTGACTGATATAACACAATTTAGTCCGATTAAAGGGTTCTTACAGGGAGTTTGTTTCATGGTTGTGACATGCGTACACAGAGGAACCACCAATCAAGACACCACCCAGAGAGTCTCTGTACACATCAGCAAAAACATCAGAGAAAAACAAGGGAAAAAACAAGACATTTTATAAAAGCAAAAATATATAATGTTACATGTATAAGTACACACATCTGTGGGCACTCACACACACACATGCATACACTGGTAATAGTGCACGATGCAAGATGGCACTTACTTGTGGTGCTAAAAGCGCCAAAATAAATACATAAAAAAAACAAACTTAACAATGATGTCTCTTTCCAGAAATCATGACCGAGTTACTGAACATAATCCACCAACCTTGTTGAGATCAGATCATAAAGGATTTTTTTTCTACTGGACTACACCTTCCATCTACTGTGTGCATCTACTCATTGACAAGAGGCTTGTGGTCGTGACAGCACGGGATGTAAATGTTAATGCTGCACTCCTCCACTGAGCTGTAATGTTAGCTAGCTCATTTAGCTACTAGCCACTTGTCCACGAGTAGATGCACACTTCCTTCTGTGCAGTGATACAGGGATGTAGTTCAGTAGAAAGAAAATAGGTCCGACATGAAACTGCTCACATCAAAGTCTGTGGATTTTCTTGAGTAACCGGGTCATGATTTCAGACATCTCCACGCTTATATCTCCAAAACTTGGCAACTCACACCAAATCAATCTAGATGGATAAATATGACTGCAGGTAAGAGTAAAAGTATGTATTTATAATTTGAGGTGAATGATCCCTTTAAGCATAAATGCTACATCCTCAGATAAAGTAGAAATACTGTACAGGAAAAGCGGAAGAACAGAACGATGTAATGCATATACTGTATGTCCTCTAGCAAAAAATAATTAACTACCTTCATGCCTACTGTTCTCATTTATCTCTACATCAAAAAAAGCCTGAGGTAGCTGACAAATGGATTAGAACAAAGGTTTCTACATGAATAGCTTGTCACTCAAATCTGTAAAATGAATCGGCATGCTGCAGCATTTTTACAGACCTGCTGGAATGCATTTAGTGATGCTCGATGTTGAGTTACAGCAAAGCAGAAACACTGGCAAGTTCTGTGCATAACACACTGTTTTATCTTTTGGACTACTCGGAGGGATAAAGCTCAGAGCGAGATGGTTATTGTTTCTTCTTGAGAGCACCCTTACGGCAAAAAGCAGCCTTTGGAGCATCTCGCATTGTCATACCATGATCATTACTAATAACAGGTGAAACTCTAGTGAGTGTCTCTCAGCAGTCCTTCAACTGAGCATGCTCAAAATTGGAAAAAAAAAAAAAAATTCAAATGGCATTATATTAGCTGTGAACACCCTGCAGCTCTTAGTATAATGAGGCAAACATTATTAAACATGGCTGAAACTGTTTATGGGGCTGCACTGTGATTCACTCTAACACTCCATATTAAAAAATGACACAATTAGCAATCAAACAAAAAAACGCAGGGTCGTTAGATATTTTCCAGATGAATTGTACTAATGAGACTGGTGCTTGTTGGCAAAGTTGAAAAATTAACCACAAGACTAGTTTATTATGTTACAGTTTCTGGTAAGACAACAACAAGGCTGCACACTAATATCATGTTAGGATATAGAAGATATAGCAGTTCCTAATGTTTTAGGTGAGTTGATGTGAAGTGTGAGGTTATAACATCCACAGATGTTGTCATGCCACATTTCTCCAGAGTCATTGAAGAAACTTCCTGTTGTGCTCTCAGGCCATTCTCCCTCGACATAACATTTATATTCTGCTGTACACCGTGTACATCCAGGATGTATTGTAGCACTGTGACTATCGATTTTTTGCATTATTAATCAAGAAGATCATTGGCAGATAATTAATCTGTTAATGATTTTCGCAATTAATTGCTTGATCTATAAATGCCAGAAAATAGTAAAAAATGGCCGTCACATCTCCCCGCGTGCTTTCTTCTAAGTAGCTTGTTTTGCCACCACAGTTTAAAAAACAGTCCACAATAGTAAAAACCTGTATGTTGAAAAGCTGGAACTAAGAAAAGTTTAGATGACTGAAATGATTAATCCATTGACAGAATGAATGCTGATTAATTTTCTGTTAATTAACAGCTTATACTCTACGCTTTTGTATTGTTTATTTAGTAGGGTATGATCCTTACTTCAGCAGCTAATGTCGTCATTTTTTGTGTTCAAACAAGGGCAGCAATTAATACTCGAGCTAATGGGTTTTTTCTTATCGATTAATCTAACAATTAGTTTCACAATTAATTGATTAATGGTTTAGTCAAAAAAATGTAAAAAATCATCAGTCATCACAGTTTCCCTGCACCTAAAGTAAAGTCTTCAGATTTCTCCTTTTGTCAGCAGTCAAAAACCGCAAGACTCTTCATTTATTATCATAAATGACGAGGAAAGCGACAAATCTTTATATTTAAGATGCTGGAAACAGCAAATGTTTGACATTTTTGCTTGAAAAACGGCAATTAATCTATTATCAAAATAGTTGGAAATGCAATTTCTTTCAATAGATTAATTGTTGCAGCTCTGGAAATAACATATTGATTTAAATGCAGATTATTTTTGTAATTGATTAGTTTTTGTCATGAAATACCTTATGTGCTCATATGTTTTCCTGTGCTGTCTTCAGAACAAACCTTTAACACCACAAAATAAATCTCTCTCACTAGTGAAATTAAAACAACCAGGTTTTTGGCACGTTTGCTTGAAAAATAACTCAAACACTCAATCAATTATCAAAGTGAGTCCCAGTTAAACTTTTGTCAATCCAATAATCGGCACGCATGTTTTAACCTCGTCCGAGAGGTTTAACACCCTGCAGAGGAGAGGTTACACCTTCTTCATTTCTATTGGGTCATTAAGTTTAGTTACCTCACATAATTCCTACATATCTCCTGCCAAGTCCAACCTGAGCAGAAGTCTAAATAGCCAAAATAAGTGCACAGTGACACCTGTGTGAGTGTGCAGGACCTTTAACTATAACCTCCCTGCACTGCCATATGCTCATATTGTTGGAGAAATTCATTAAAACATTTTGCACTGATATTTCAGAATTCAGATCACAGGTCTTGCCGATGAGTCTAATATCAGCAGTATTAGACTTGTCCTAATTTGTGGACACTGGACTCTTAATTTCAAATAATCAGCTCTAACTTAACAACCTGCCAGTCAGCAGAAGCTCATTAGCAGAGATTTGACTTACTGTTGCTCCCAGATAAAAGCCTGGTACGTCTTGTTTTGCTGATGTTCGTGTTATATCTCCAAATGACGGCATATGGGCTGATTATAACCTTCAGCTATACTAAACTAAAATTTTACACCATGTGAATAATCAAAAGATGCACCAAGGCCAAGCTAATAACAAAGTTGACATGTTGGAGATGCAGGCAATATCCTTGTTAGGTTAAACGACACCCCAGACAGCCTGTTCACTTATAGTGGTATAAACATAAAGTATTTACTGTGTATACAACTGCAGGAAAAGCAAATGATAACTCTCTTTAAAATGTTCTCATATGCCTCTTTACTGCATCAATAAATCCATTGAAGCGAGGAGCATGTTTTTCCTCCAGCTTCTCTCATTAACAGTCAATAGCACGCAGCTGTTTAAATAGGCTGTATTGACAGAAGTGATGTGACTCAAATTCCTTATCAAATAATGGAACGGATAAAAGAAAATGAAGTCATGACGGTGAGGGAACATGTCTGACGCTCCTCCGTCTGCTGTGAAATAATTTGTGTTGTATTTATGAATGTTTTAGCTCTTAAGAAATCTACTGTACAGCCTCCTGAAGGCATTGGCTAGGCTTCAGACAGTTTTCAAACTGATGACTTTAAATTAAAGAACATTTGGCATCTGTTGGTTTCTGCATGTCAAGGTCAGTTGGTGAACACTAGATGAAAGTATTTTGTAACTCTTAATTGTAGGGGTCCTCTGAAAGAGCGTAAGTCCTTGACTTTGTCCGAATATTTGGTTCCAGTGCTCAGCGTGGATCTTTTCTTTATATGCCCCAAATTAAAGTCCAAATTACAGCTCCAGTACCACCGTCTGCCACTTCTGTAACCCCCTGCCTCAATGCCTCTCGTCAGAGATGCAACACGCCGCAGTAATGTGGCTCTTACATGTCAGAAATAGTCAAATTAAAATGTACCTGTGCAGGTGTCATTCACTGGGCATTTATAGATCATATGGAGCAGTGTTTGAAGGGTAAAAACCTGTGGTCTGTTATTACGGCTATGAAAAGAGGTGATAGCATAATAAGTGTTTTTAGGTTCAGGTGTTATGACCTTTCAATTTTTAAGTGTTTGATTCCTGAAGTCATGGCCCCCTAACGGCTACTGGGCCCTAAGTAGCATGATATTAGACTGAATTGCCTTCAGCTAAAAGCCTTTGAGTATGTGCAATGGAGCTGCTATGAATCTGCCATCTGGCAGGTGTATTCGAGGTCAGCTCCTCAGCACCAGTGGCTTTTAAAAGCTGAATAAATTTCTTGATCTACAACTTACCTATCTGAAGAGAAAATGAGTAGGCCTCCGCGTTGCTGATTTATGTTCCTTTGTAAATCTGATCCTTTTTCCAAGCTGATTCTCACTGTCTCCTTGTATAGCCATAACAAAGTGCACACTAGCTGCGTACATGTATGTAGAAGAAGCTACTTTTCTGAAGCTGGACTTAGACCAGTATGATCAAGTCGTGTCCAGTGGGATTAGGCAGCAAGGGTTGCAACACAATGTATTCTGACAATTTAAAAGTCCTGTATTATGCTAATTCTCAGGTTTATACTTTCATTTTGAGTGTCAAGTAGAAAATGTTCAAAATATTCACCCTTCCCACCCTCTGAAAGCTCCGTTTCAGTGTCTCTTTAAGACCCCCCTCTTCTGAACAAGCCAATCTGCTGTGATTGGTCTGCTGTCACAGGCCTGAGCAGCCACTGCCCACTGCCTTTCCACCTCAGCTCTGCTGATGTTTCTTGCAATCACAACTGTGCTGGGAGAGTAGCTGAGGGATCACAACCTTAAGGAATCATCACGTCTCATTTAAAGGACCAACTTCTGAATATGGTCTGTGTGGTCTGGGTGACAAAATCAATTATTACAATATTTTTGACCAAATACCTCTTATCAATATGCAACCTCTTGTAGTGATGACTATTCATACCCTCAAAAAATATTAACATAGTTAGATTTCTGATATATAATTATCAGTTATGTGGATGTAATGACCAGGTGGGTAGAGGCATTTGAACAGTTGTATAAGTTCAGAAAATTATATGACTTTACTGCAATGCAGCCTTTAAAACACGGAAATGACAACAGTTATGCTGTATAATGATATAACGATATCCAAAATAGAGACCATATATAGTCTTCTATCACAATAATGATGTGATATCAATATATTGCCCAGCCCTATTATTTTACAAAAAGACCCTGCAGTTTTTCTAATGCTGGATAACAAAGACTCTGAAACTGATATGATCACATACCTGTACAGTATGTAACTCCATTTGAATGCAGTTTTAAAATACTAACCACATCCCATACAGCTACTAACAGGTATGAGCTCCTACAGCACAGTAGACTTTTATGTGACATATTATTGTCATGTGAGTGTAATTTATGGCTGTGTTACAAAAGGGTAATGTATTTGAACATTTTGGGTTTCTGCGGTAATAACAGAGGATTGTGGTCCTGTTTGTTTAGGACAGTAGTAGCATGCAAAAGCCAGCATGCAGTCCTGCCGCCACCCTAGGAAAGACAGATGATCCTAAATGTGATTTGGTACCTCTCCAGCACGATTCTGATTCCGGCATATCCCTGCTGAGCCTAACAATGTACCAAACACAACAGAAAACCACACCACAATCTGCTAGAGAGGGTGCAGGCATGTGGAAAAAAGCATATCTAATCTTCACTGCTGCTGTCAGCTGTGACCATTATAGGGGAGGTAAATTACACAGAAGCCGAGACTATTTTCAAAGAGCCCATTAGTTCTTGTTAAGTGTTTTCTTTGCATTTACTTTAGTCCGACTAGCTGACAGCAGCTCCCTGTGGCTACAGCATGCATGTATTTTTCTCCAGTTTGTTTGTTTTTCTCGATAAAGGAGAACAGTCATGGTTCATTAGTAGAATATCGAGAAAACACCCTTGGCAGGTTCCCCTCTTACTATATTTCGTAGTCCAATCAAAGCACTGCCAATATAGCTGGGAGCAGCTCGAGGAAGAGAACACAATAAAAGCCATCAGCATATCTTAAGTTTAAGAGGATCAATCTTAATGTGCTTTAAATACATTGCATCCGGTTTCCTCAAAACACTGGACTGGATAGTGTATCCTCAAATACAGCAATAACATTCATATAGTGAATAATCCAGTGTGTACTCAACCTACTTTCAGTTTGGGGTTCATATTGTGGCTGTCAATGTTTTGTTCCTTAATTTGTGATATACTGTACCATAAATTAACGACTCAAATGCTGCACAGTTGATTGAACTTTAATTGAAGTTTCTCCTTTGACGTTTAATAGAAATATTAAATGAGGAAACTTAAGTGAATTAAATAGATGTTGTGTTTTTCAGAACTCAATTATCACTGTCAGACTATTTGTATATAAGCTGATATCGTGGAACTGTGGTGGCTATTACTTTTTAATATCTCTCATAGTATCTGGTAATGGTAGGCATTGTTTTTTATGGACTTTAAATTAATAGGATTGTGGTGAAGTACCTTAACTTGCTGTATTTGCTAAAACAGACTTACATGTTCAGCTTTATTGTCTATAAATGACACACAAAGACGGAGGATTTTATCTACACTCCCCACTCCTACTTTTGCAGAGGTCACAACAGGTTTAGACTCAGGTTTAGGTTACTTTATTTGTACCCATAGGTAGATGGATTTGCAGTAGAAGACATGGAAGCATCCATCATGATACACATATTGTAACAACACTGACAGTAGACAGTAGCCTGATTATCTATTTTCTGTCAGACTGCAGATTAAATAAACACATTTAAAATGTGCTACTTTGGTAACACGTCACAATTAATAGCCTATAAACACAGAATAATCTGAATCTGCAAAATAACTTCTAACTAAATGTATCAAGTTAATGTAGTTGAGAGGAAGTATTAAGTATCTGAAAATAGAAATAATCAAGTTAATTACTTGAAAATTGTACTAAAGAACAGTACCTGAGTAAATTGTACTCAGGTTTATTCCATCACCGGTTGTTCAAAATCTTGATACAAAGAGTTTCATTTTTACTGCAAATGAATATCAGTCACAAATATCAGTTTACACTCTCCTTGATTTCAAATAATTGGTATCGGTCAACCCCTACATAATACCTGATAAAAGTACTCATGGCTCCACTAATCTGGACCTGGGAGAGATAAACAATAAAATAACCGCGAGAATATAAAGATAAAATTCTGGGGAAAAAAACAACAACAATGTAACAGAGACATGATTATACAGGTTGTTCACTGAATTGAAATTTTACCTCAAGTGCTGCAGGGGACCCAGCAACAACTAAGCCTATAAATGCACAAGCACCACAGCTGCAGTGGCCACAGATGCTACTGAGACTGCAATAATCAAAATTGAGCCTTGAGTGCTTTAATTTGTTGAAGGATCCCGATGTTGGTAGATTTAATCTGAAATACACCGTACCCACATGAAATAAGCTGGCATTCTCTTAGTAAACAAACAAATATCAGCTGAGTTTCTAATACTCCATTGATATACAGCTGTGTTCTTATGGAGGCAGTTCCCACAATTTCTAATCACAGTTAGAAATAACGCAGTGTTGTTTGGCACTTTAAACAAAGTATGGAATAAAACTTAACAACTACATCAATTCTAGAGCAAACTAATTTGTTGCTGCTCACCCAGTTGATTAAAATGCAATTGGTTGAGACTCTTTCTTCAATTTCACACAACAACTGCCTGAAAAGACCACTAAGATATCTATAGAAAGCTGAGATGGCTTTTGAGTGACGTCTGTGGGTATCAGTTGTCCATTAATGAAATTTCAAGCTGAATACAACTGAATTGATGGCAGCTTACTGAATTGTGGTATCAGATGTCAGTCTGGTCGCTCTGCCTGGCTGCTAAATTAGCAATAATATCAATATCATGCAGGCATTGTTCCTTAAAATTAAACGTCCTTGGAATGTGAGTTATGAGCTTATTAAGTTGTATGTGCTTGTGTTCGTGTAAACTATTTAATTTTAATTTGAAAAGGAACACTTAGTGCATTGCACTAAAATTTCAAAGTGATCTACAAGTACAATCAACTTCTTTTGCAAACCAGGAATCACAACATTGACAAAATGTCTGTTTATGCATTATTGTGGTCTGTAACAGACACTAATTGTAAAGCATCCTTTTCATTTTCCAGCGAACGGACAGTTTTTGTTTCGGAAAAGCAGCCTGAGTCAGAAAGTGAAATCACACTTGCTGCAGTGAGAGTAATTGGTATTGATCAGCAACCCGCTTCAGGTATATTATAGTCTGTTTATACCCTGGCGCAGTAAATATCAAACTTATTCCCCCTGTAAAGAACTTTAATGGAATCCGTGACTTCATTGATTTAGGTTATTAAATTCACAAACCTGATCTTAAATATTTACTAAATCCCAATGGATCTTCGCTAGAATGCCAATAAAACTGTTGTTTCTTTGTATATACATGCAATGATGTGTTTTATCTCAGTCTTAAAATCAAGGTTATTCAAACAAAACAATACATAGTTAAAGTGAATATTGATTTCACTTAATTCTGCTGCTGCAAATGTATTGTTTTAGCTTGTATCACACTTTTAATGTGACAGCCGTGGCCAGAGGCATTATGTTTTTGGGTTGTCCTTCCGTCCATCTTTATGAACCTCCATTGGTCCATCCCATCATAATAAATGCAATATTTTAGGAGCGCCTTGAGGGAATTTCTTCAAATCTGGCACAAATGTCCACTTGGACTCAAGGATAAACTGACTAGAATTTGATGGTGAAAGGTCAAAGGTCAGTGTGACCTGAAAAAACAAATTTTGGCCATAACCCTAGAATTCATACACCTTAAGTCTTTATATCCTAAGGGCATTATTGTGTGAAGTATAGATGTGCAAAACAAAACAAGATTAAACATAGGCAAGTGGAAGAACCAGCAATGGAGTGAGAGAGAGAGAAGGAATGGACACAGCTAATCCAAAATACACTCTAGTGAATTCGCCAGGTGCACCCAGTGGCACTTACACAATCTATAATAGTTGCACTACCAGGACCTGAAGGGAAATACAAAACACAAGCAAGCAGCCCAGGGCAAGACAAAACCTACAGGTCATAGCAGAGCCAGAGGCCTGTCACAATATGTTTCCAGTATTTTTATTATATATAGGCCTTTTTTTGTATTTTTGGAACCAAAGGGTATTGACAGGTTTTTTTAACCGTAAAATGTGTTTATGGAAATGTTTCTGCCAACAAATTGTTAGAAATTGCTCTCAATTATCAAGTAATTCAGTTCATTATCAGTATTGGTCTCCAAAAAACAGCAGACACATACTTAACTTTTATCACACATTTATCTAATCAGAATACCCAAAAAACTATATATAACACACTGATTTTATTTGGACACAAGTGGGCTTTTTGGCCATGTGATCTAAATGGGGACATCTTCTGTGACCCACTGCTCCTCCACATTAATAATGTGAGTGTCACAATAAAGTTTAAAAAGCCGTTGGCCTCAACATGCAAGATGGCCGCCCATAGCTTGGTAGTTTGTTTTGCAAAGAGGCGAGTGGGGATTCACCCAATGAGGAGTGTGGGTAATTAGCCGCAGGGGCAGCAGCTGAAAGTCACGGTCTCCCTCAAAGCTGTCGTCTGTTGCATGCTGATAACATTGACATGTCCTCCTCTCACTCCACATCCTGCTGCATGCCAGACAATGAGAGGGGAGCAGAGAGGAATAGAAACCAACAGGAAAGAAATGATGGCGAGGAAGACAGTGACGGATGGAGAAGGGGTTGACCTTCGCTCATTAGTGAAGCAACCTTCTATAATCGATGAGTGGCGCCATTGCAGGCATGGAGACCCAACTGACCACACTCTGGCTTCTGATACAGACAGTTTGAGGAGGACGGCTCAGAGGGCTTTCATATTCAATTTTGGGTCGATTTTGTCCTCATTATCATGACTTAGACATTTTTTGAATGTCTCAGATGTTGTGCAAATTGCAAATATTATGTTGTCATAGTGCTACACAATTATTCAAAATATTATCAAAATCGCAATATGGACAAGTGAAACATCCAAATCACAAGAAAAACTGACATTTTTTGACAAATGTGATATGTGTGAAAAACTGCGTTATAATGAAGTATTGTAGTGCTGTGCAGATGGCCTAAACTACAAATCTTTTTCTCCAGTGGTAACAAAATAATGTTTAAGTACAGACCCTAACAAATGTCTCATCATCATGATTTTAATAGTTTTTGGAGAGAAAAAAATAACAATTATGAGACAAAATTGATCATTCTCAGTAATCCTGAATCATATTGCAATATTTGTCAAAAATAATCACAGTATGATTTTTATGCCTCAGTGCTGTATGTTTTGTGGTTTTCCATATGAATGTACATCTTTCCTATTCTTGTGAATGCTATATTTCAGAAATGCCAAGAGGGAATTTCTTTCATTTTGGCACAAACATCCACTTGGACTCAAGGATGATCTGATAAGATTTTGATTGTCAAAGGTCAAGGTCACTGTGACCTCACAAAACACATTTTTGGCCATATCTCAATAGTTATTTAATTTCTTCAGAATCTTCAGTATAAAGGTTATATTCTCAAAGTCTGAACGGACACGGATATAAACTTAAAGTTAACTGATGGAGCAGGTTACTGCCAGCAGAAAGCATATATGACACTTGAGTCTGATAACTTTGTTAGCCAATGAACTGTATCATCTCTTGGTTAAATGTTGCATTAATATGAGCATCAATATTGATTTCATCATGATCATCATTAAATACTTTTATATTCTGTGTACTGGACACTAACCACCTAACCAGAAGGCAGTCATGTCTGACCTGGACACTCTTGAGAGTACTACCGGGCCGGGAAAATTCATGAAATTACACTTGATTTGATTTATTTGTCTGGTATTTTCAGCAGTGAACTGTAATATGTTTTACACTATATCTGACAAATCAACAGCATAGACATTAAAGTCAAAGAGACTGAAAGATTTTTTTTTTTTAATTTAGGAAGCCACAGTAGAAGTTGCAGTCCGCCAAACAAAGTTGAAAAAAAAAACAACCTTCTCTGTATCTGCAGAGTATAAAAATGATATCTCCCAACTTCAGAAAGGAGGACTGCTCCATCCTCTTAACCTGACCTCAAAAGGTGAATTACTCACACAAATCATCTGTATTTGTGTCATTTAGTAATATGCCTGAATTGAGAGTTCCACTTTCAAAGTGGTTTGTTAAATGCCTGAAATTCAACATTCCTAAATTAAAATGTCAAAATCCTAAATAAACTTTCCGTTCCCTCAAAAGGTGTTCTGTAAAATTAATAATGTCATTGTCCAAATTACTGCTATTTTACAAAGTTTGTGAGTTTTTTTTCTCAATTCGCCTCGAAAAAGATGAACAAAATGACAAAAAACATTGTTCATCTCAGTACAATGCAATATCTTGCTGGGAAACCATGGGTCCTGGCATTCATGTGGATGCCAACCCAACACAATACACAGACCAAGTACAAAGTACGTCCCCCCATGGCATCTGCACTCCACAATAGCAGTGGCCTCCACAATAGGAGAATGTGGCCTGACACACCACAAAAACTTAGTTAGGAATGGGCCAAGGAATGTGACAAATAGCTTAAGTTGTCGAACTGGCTTCCAAATTCTCCAGATACCCATCCGTGGGATGTTCCTGAACAAGTCCAGTTCAAAAATGATCACAATTATTTTGGCCAGGAAAATTTGTGACATGAAAGGTGTGTTGTTTCAGCGACTTTCTGAAACATGCTGCTGATAAAGGAAGTCAACAGTGCAGACGCATACTGGAGCATTTAATCTTGTGCATTAAAGTGGACAGATAAAGCAACAGTATGTAGGCAAACGTTGATAGCGATACTGAGGAGAGATAGCTGATTGTTGATTTTTTTGTCTCATTCTGACACTTGGATTGGTGGAGAAGGATGTAAACCCACAGTGCCATTGTTGTGGGGGATGTATTTGCTAGAGTTGTCCCGATCCGATCACGTGATCGGAAATCGGGGCCGATCACGTGATTGCAGACTCGATCCGGACTCGGACGTTATGAGCCGATCAGGGATCGGATATATATATATATACATATATATATTGAAAGTCATTATTTTTATCAGTTTTTAATATATTGGCTATTGGTGATTAAACATAAATTCGAATAAAATTAGTATTTACTACCACCGCACCGCACCGAGTCAGACCTTGTCTGTGTGTGTCACATGACACACAGCCAGAGCCCTTTCTGCAAGAGACAGACAGCTCGCAGAAACACCGCATGCGCGCAGAGCACGCCTGTTTGTTTGGAAGCTGAAGCAGCCCTCTGCTATCATGTCTGTTGTGTGGAATTACTTCAGAGTGAACGAGGAGAACGATGCTATCGCAAACTGTAAGATTTGTCAAATGGGGATTTCGAGGGGTGGCAAGGACAAAGCTGCTTTTAACACCACTAACCTGATACGACACCTGAAAAATAAACACCCAGCGCAATACACACAGTTTACACAGGCAACCAAGCCGAAGGCTATCCAGCCCACAGTGGATGAAGCTTTCAAAAAGCACAATACTGGCCTTACTTTAGTCACTTTCATTTAAATTTGTTTTATTTGTTCATTTGTTTTATTTTATATTTTAATGCCTGACTGGCATTTTAAGTTAAGCTGCTATATTTGTACTAGACTATTGAGTCTGTGATTGCACTAAGTTCTAATGTTGCACTAGTAGTTGTTCTACTTCTAATGTGAAGAATATTTTTTTGTACTGACTTAAGAATGTTCAAGCTGCCTACCTCCTATGTGCTCAGTTTACAACAGTACACGTGTTAAAATATAATAAAAGGGACATCCTGCACAATTTTCTTTTCTCTTCTTCATTTTTTATTGTTTTATAAAAGTATCGGATCGGGACTCGGTATCGGCAAGTCCTCAAAATCAAAGGACTCGGACTCGGACTCGGGGGCAAAAAAACCTGATCGGGACATCCCTAGTATTTGCTCTGAAACAGTGTTTTGATGGCTGGTGGATGTCAAGTGGACCCAAGGTTTCCCAGCAGAACATTGCATTGTGATGAGATAATCAGTATTAATTAGGGATGTCCCGATTCCGATTGCGGGATCGGGATCGGGGCCGATATGGGCATTTTTTCACTGATCGGGATCGGCAATTTTGAACGTGGACCCAAGCCCAATTATTTTTACGTCAGCTGTCATCAACGGAGCACAATTTGTGGCAGAATGCAGTCGTGCTCGTAACGTTAGTCTGGAGAACCTGTGGATAAAATGTCTGCAGTGTGGAAATAATTCAAATTAGAAAGTGAAAGCGAAAGCAGTCCAGCGGCAACACGTAACATCTGCAATACGACCGTTTCGCGAGCTGGTAACAAAAGAGCTGCATTTAATACTAATTTAATACAAAAACATGAGTTCACTCAAGCAATACAGGCAAAGGCACCGAAGCAACAAACACTCGTGGATACTTTCAAAAGGAAAGAGAAATATCCTCGAGTCAGCGACATGGCCACAAATATTACAGAGAAGGTAACTGAATTCATCGCTGTGGATAACCAGCCCACCTCTGTGGTAGAGGATCAGGGTTTAGTTACTGACTTTGTTTACTTGTTGTTTTTGTTAAAAAAAAAAAAAAAAAAAAACTAATGAAAACCAATGTTGCAAAAGGATATGCAGAATAAGAAAGAGCCATATGAAAGTATTTACTTTGTTTCAACAAAATAAAAAAAGCTATTAAGAACAGCTTGGATGCGGGTGATTTTTTTCACAATGCAGCTGTATTATCTAGGAAAATATTAGTTAGGGCTAAGTATCGGATCGGGACTTGGTATCGGCAGATACTAAATATTAAATGACTCAGATCGGGATCGGGGTAAAAAAAACCTGATCGGGACATCCCTAGTATTAATCCCTTCAACCGTCTGTCCTTTTATGTTGTGGCTGTAAAACAGCAAAATACGACGATAAGATTGGTGTGAATTATCTCCCATCCACGGTAATAATTTATTACATTTTCTCCAACAATTCTTTGTCTACATAGGTTTACTTTTAAACCCATGGTTAGGGATGTAACGGTATGAACATTTCACACCGCGGTAATAGTGACCAAAATTATCACGGTTATCGGTACACTGCGGTATTTTTAAAATGTCTTCAAAATGTTGAAAAAACGCTGATACACTGATAAATTGAAATAATTTCACCAAGATTTATATTTAAGTAGATTTATTATATATTAAAATAGCCCAAATCCAAAACCTTAACAAAACACTGCAAAATCAACATTAAATAAGTATAAAAGAATGTATCAAAACTGTGCAAAATAAACCTTAAACACAGTAAATAAAAGACGTATCAAAACTGTGCAACATTAACAATAATCACAGTAAAAAATGTATCAAAACTGTGCAACATTAACAATAATCACAGTAAAAAATGTATCAAAACTGTGCAACATTAACAATAATCACAGTAAAAAATGTATCAAAACTGTGCAACATTAACAATAATCACAGTAAAAATGTATCAAAACTGTGCAAAATAAACATTAGATATAGTAAAAAAAAATATGTATCAAAACTGCAACATTAATAATTACCACAGTAAAAAAACAGATCAAAAAAGTGCAGGTTTAATTTCACATTAAGTAAACTTGAATAAGTAATTCAAATGAAAGCAACAGTCATGATAAACATATTGCACCAATAACAATATATGGCTGTCTGTCTCTCTGTCTGCTTGCTCGTCTGTTGTCAATGGACTCGGTCAATCTGATTGGTCTAATGGCTGCTGAGCCACAGGTAGACGCTGCTCCGGTGAACGGAGCTGAGATGAAAGTCAGTCATCTCAGTCAGTTTGCATTCATTAACTCAGTCCACCCAGTACGTGTTTGTCTCATATCCTCCTCACTGCAGCTCTGCATCAATATTTGGGGAATTATTAGGTCGACTTTAAAAAGTGAAATCTACAATTAATAAGCAGTTCAGATAACGGGCCAAATCATGGATCAATTTCGTTCAGTTATATCATATTATATATTATTATTAATATTATATTATATTATATTATATTATATATATTATTAATAATATTATATAATATATATATTATTCGTTATCAGTTAATGAAATTATATTTATTTCGTTCAGTTATACCACTATCTGGTCAGTTTACATTAGTGACAACAGCAAATTAGACAGAGAAAACTCGACATACACACACATCATGCACCCGAGCTTAAGGTTAACTTACCTTGCATTCGCTGAACAGTTGAGGGTGATGGTCGGGCAAATGAGTAAGTAAATTGGATGTGTTGCTGCCCCTCGCAACAACTTTCTTCTTGCAGCTCCTGCAGATAGGGCAGCCATCCTCGACCAGCTGTCCCTGAGCATTCTTATAATAACCAAAATACGCCCAGACTTCAGATTTGGTGTCTTCTTCACTACGTAACAAGCGCATGTTGCACGCTGCGCCTGCGTAGGGAGACTTGGATAAAGTATCTCGCGAGTTTTCCACACCATGGTTATCGGCCGCGGCGGTTACCATGGTAATTAAACTTAAACGGTAACCTTCACCGTCGGGAATTTTACCGTGGTTTACTGTGACACCGGTAACCGTGACCCCTTTCTGAGATATGCCTGTTATAGAGAGCAAAATAAATAAATTACCTTGAATTTGAATGACAATTAAAATGTTTGATTGCTTTTGGCCTTCGGTTCAAAGTGAATCCTCGGTGCCACAACAGATGAGCATATCTCAGCATCAAATTGCGGCTCTGCTTGTGAGGTGAAGAGAGGGAATATTTTGAGGCACCCACAGCAGAGGAGCTCATCAGACCAGTAAGGGTGATATTATATGCAGCTGTCCGGAGAACCTGGAGTCAGATGCTGAGTGATCCTGTGTGTGGCAGTAATAAGGTGGGAATTAGATGCACCTTTAAATTGCCTGGGAGGATGCCTTCAAGGGATGACTTCATATCGTGCTGCCTGGGGCGCAAAAAGTGCCTGTACTGGCTGCTGACCAAAGCATTCCCCCATCAAAAACATCACCTACAGCCACACACACAGCCCCGATCTGTATAATGAGCAACTGATCAATCCATTCAGGCTCTCACACATTCTGTTCTGGCCTCATTGGGCTGCTCTGTGATCTGTAGAATATCAACCAAGCATGTCAACAGGAAGTACTTTAATGAGGACTGAAAAGCCAGACTGAATGGAGGCATCACTACAATTCCTGAGACCTGTTATTTTTAATTCTGCTGGTATTTTGTTGCATTGTGGCATTGTTATGTTGAGGTGTGATTTGAGACCAGGGACTTGA
This sequence comes from Pagrus major, assembly GCF_040436345.1. Lineage (NCBI taxonomy): Eukaryota > Metazoa > Chordata > Actinopteri > Spariformes > Sparidae > Pagrus > Pagrus major. The sequence goes on from NC_133232.1 coordinate 36,458,827, forward strand.
ATCTATTGATCACCCTGTCAAGGCACTGATATTTTAACTATGGTCAGAAGGGCTGGAAGTGAAACTATCCTGTTTACAGCACTTAATATACTCGTCAATTTAGGGATGACCCAAATGCTTCAAAGCTTCTAATGTTGCCATGATAATTGTCGCCCAAAACAATATTTGAAGGAAGAAAACATTTCCTCGTCTGACCTAAAAAAAAAAGACTGTTAAAATGAGCAAGAATCATCTCTACAGCTTTTAAGTAGTCTAGGAATTTTGCTCCGTGTGCGCAAATGTGGTCCCATGAGCAAGGGTCTGCGATGAGTGCGAGCTTGACCATGCAAGCTTGAAACAGCTCAACGCTGACCCACACATCAGGTTGAGTTTTGAGACTTTGGTGGCGGGTCCAGTGGCTGATGTCCTCCCTTCCCCGTCTGCCTATCCTCATCTGTCATTATACTCGTAATTAAGATAATAGCAAAGTATATTGTTGTAGCTTCAAGTCTTTGCAGGTAATTCTCCTTCCAGCCCGTTTGCATTTCAAACGTGTGAAATACAGCGGCTTGGTCAATGGCCCTATGTTTCTAAGTTTGAAGCTGTTGTTACCCATCAAAGTATGATCTTTTCCTAAACTTAACCAAGTAATTTGGTGCCTAAACCTAACCAAACCACAACATTACCATAACATATGTATCATTGTTAACTTGACCGCTGAGCTCGTCACGTGCAAAACTGATGCTAGAGGGGTAGATAGAGCATCATAGTTTGAAGCTTAAGGCACCTGACCAAGCTGCTGTATCTGACGAGTTGGGAGTGAGTACGTGTTGTCACTGAAGCTTTGAAGACCCAAAAATGGTATTCAGACAGCCTTACTTGCATTGGTCATTGTTCAAATCCACACAGTCAACTCTTCTTGTTCTTCCTCAAGTCTTATAAGAAAAGTGTTAGTGTTGTACTTAGAGGAAGAGGGATTGTGAAGAAAAACAAGTCCAAACAAAAGAATGGATCAGACAGCTAACAAGAGTCAAAGAAAAAGAGTAATACAAATTTAGAGTTAGATAATGTTAGAAAAACAGACAAAGAGAGAGAGACAGGAGAGGCTGGTGGCCAGGCAGACCAGCAGGGCAGCTGGGAGGTTTTGGATCTGGACAGTTCTGACCCGAGTGGAGCAGCAAGGGAAGCCAGCTGTTGTTCACCACCTGCCACCTTCCACCAAGGACCCAAAGACTACAGTGCACTGTATGTCCCTCTTTGGCTCTCTGTGCCCTAACAAATGTAAGCTAATAATCCAATTACAGCACTAATGTGTGGATGCAGTCTTATTAAAGCGAGGAAACTGTCAACTTTTGCGTGAAATGGCAGTGTGAATTTGCTTACACCAAAGTGAGAGATGAGGAGACGACCAGCTAAGAACTTTTGATTTTCTTTCTCTTTTTTAGATACAGTGCTTTGCAATTCTCCGAGTTTCACAAACTTTGTCATGTTTGGATGGCTGCAGATTCTCAGAGGTAGCTTTCCAGTCTTTGTGAGACAAGTTGGACACAAGCCAACCCATGAAAGCTATGCCAAACTAATAGCATTAGACATTTACAATTGAGATTAGTGTCAACACCTACACCTACACCCTAACCACTGTCTGCTTTAGAGAGGTGTGAAATAATGATAGAGGTATTCATGCAGTTCATTTTTACACATGTAAAGTGACTGCAGTATTTATGTGAAGAACTAGAAGAGGACGCTTAAGAAATGTCCCAGTGTGCCCTCAGCACACCTGGTCAATTGCTCGTTAAGTGGCCATGCTTGTTGGATTTCAGATTTTTAGAAAATTTAAGTTGTTGGACCTTTCCCTCCAATTCGGACTGTGTTTGCAGCTAAGAATTATATTTGTTATCAAATAATCTACCACTTATTTTTTAATAACTGATTAATTGTTTGGTCCTGTGGATAAAAAAGTGAAAGAGAGAAAGAGGGAAAGATGACATCATTTCCTCTATGCCTTTTACAAACTGTCCAAAATTCAGTGTATTATCATAGAAGACCAAACTAAAGCAAATATTCAAATTTAAGAAAGATACACCAGTGGATTTTTTACATTTTGGCCTAAAACCTACCTTAAAAAGAACTTATCAATCAACTTTTCAATTCATAGGCTGATAATTTCTGCCCCCAATCAACTAGAATGTAGTGAAAGGATGTGGTTTTGACTAAAGCTGCAAAGATTAGTCGGTTCATCGATTAAGATTCGTCGATTAAAAGAGAATTACTCACAGAACGCTTGATCATCCATTTTTTCAAGCAAAGATAACAAACATTTGCTGCTTTTTTCGGTCATTTCTGACAGTAAGTGAAGCGTCTTTGGGTTTTCAATCGTTGGTTGGACAAAAGAAGCAGTTTGAAGATGTCAACTTGGGCTCTGGGAAATTGTGATGAGGATTAATCGATATATCCTGAAAACCTGCAGAATATATGATAATGAAAATAATTGCTTCATATGAAGCATTGCTTTACATTTTACACAATGCCAGGGTTGCTCTTAACCATTATTGTCATTATCAATTTGAACAGAAGATAATTAATTGTATTAAATACAATGATACTCCAATAGAACTATTCAGTAGGTCATATAATATACGGAAAACACTTCCCTTATGAAGTTTTGTAAAAGTCAGTGTCACAGCATTTTAACAAAAGTGCATGACTTGCCCTCTTTAAAACTTTGTAGCTGTGTGAGAGCACTTTAAATTGTACGTTCAAGAAGAGCGTTTAACAATGCCAATGTTCAGCAACTCGTTATCCACAGTGTAAAACCATTTTAGTAGCTCAACCTATTCTTTCATATGCGTCCCTGAACCACAAATGCCCTTAACTTTCAGACTAAATCCTTTCATTGTGAAGCCAGCGCCCAGCAGATTCCAACCTGTCTTTGAAGAAGTCCCTGTGTGGGCAGTCTGAGCCAGAGCAGGAATGTAGTCATTAAACCATGTAGCCACCATCTGGTCCCTGTGCCACTGGGTTTACATCCCCATCTTCCAAACACCCACACCTCACCTAGCTTAATGCCGTCAGCTCATTTCATTCTTTGTGTTTTCTTTCATATCAACCCCTCTACATACTAATATGGAAAGAAAATTGCCATTTTTCCCCAAAGGACATTGTAGCGGTTGGAAAGAAATTTATTGGGCATTTTCAAATATTTTGGTTTTTGGAAGATTTGGCTGGTGTTCGTCGTCCACTGTGGGTTGGCTAAATTCATCTGTTGCACTCAGTTCTCACCTATTTCTTCTCAGTAAGATCTCACTAAGATCTTTTTTTCAAAATGTCAACATGGATACAATTAAATTATGAAAGAGGTCAAGTTCAGAAAGGTCATGCAATTCTATAAGGAACAACAAGAGCTTGCAAAAGTTGGAAGGCAGCAAAAGAACACTTAGTTTTAGTTTTCAGTACAAACTCAGACCTTTAAACCTCTAAGGGCAGAACACATTTGCATGCTTTACACACAGAGATCTATTTACATATGGTTAAGTCAGGCAGAAGCAGAACAATTTGCATACAATTGTGATAGAAGACATTTCCTTGTTGTCTGTTTCTCATAATTTTCATTATTTTTAAACTTTTCTTAATATTAGAATTGTTCTTGGTGCAATGTTAACTTATTTAATGCCTCCAAGGTCAAATGCATGAATGTAATAAAAGCAATGATGATAAATTACAAAATATACCCCAAATACACCAATGTAGCAATACTAACACTAGTCATTCTGCTAATACTTACAATAATGGAATAATGTATTTCGTACATTGTTTGATGAGTCCTTAAGGTTTATCTTTTTAGCGAGATTACGCTGCAGGTTGTGAAGTGTGAAACCTTGTGCAGACTACAAAACTATCAAAATATCAGAATTGCTGGACTGCTCACACTTCAAGTTTGTCAGATTACCAACAAATTAGCTGATAAATTGACAAGTTGTCAACAAAACATGATGATTTGCTGCTTATTTATGGTTTAAATGATTGTAAACTGGATTTTGGACAAAGGAGGAACAAAACTTGCACATTGGTGGATGTCACCTTGGTAACCTCTGTGAAACTGGGATATTTTCATTATTTTCTGACATTTTATAGATAAAAAGATTGATTTATCAGGAATATAATCAGCAGCTAATTAATGACAAAAATAACTGTTAGTTGCAGCCCTCTAATTATTCATGTCTGACACTATTGTCATGGGAAAGTGGTGGGAGAGCGCAGCCTACACAACAAATCTCAGATGAGCTGCACTGATTACGATATAATCTGGTTTTAGAGATGCACAATTGGTGTGAAATGTTGCAATAATCATGAAGAAAGCATTAAAATTCAGTGTCTGTGTGTTTCTGCACAAATCTCTCCATGCCCACCCTCAGTTTCTTACCTTGCTGCCATTGAATACTGAATACTGTGTTGTCACTCAGCTCACATCGAGGTCAAGAAGTGTCTCAGAACCACTCAATCTTGATGAACCATCATAACGGGCACCAGTGTGGATTTCATTACAGGTATGAATCTTCACTGGCCTCACGATTCGGTTCGATTACGATTCAGCTGTCAACGATTCGAATGCAAAACAATTCTCGATGCATCTCAGTGTATGTCATCCTCAGTGATCTATACAACTGCACATGGCTACTCTTTCATCATTTAAATTCCCCTTTTATTCAGAAAGTCCTGCAGTACTACTGCAGTCTACAAAATGAAAGCTGCATCTTTTCAATACATAAACATTACAAAAACAAAACCTTTATCCATCTGCAGTGCCTCACACGTTTGTTGTAATCTACAGTAATATTGTTTTCATATGGCAGCTTTAAGATAAGGCATCTATTGACTCTGCTGCACACACCTCTCTCAGAGTTGGACGCAAACTTGACAGCATGTCCTCAGATCTTGGCTGATTAGCTGGGCTTGCTGTAACATTTATTATTTATGGCTGCAAACCTTAGCTTCAGGTGAAAATGGCTAACGTGATTAGTGATTGTTTTGAGGCAGAACAACATGTGCCCCAACATGTGCCCTGAGGTGTCCGTTTTAAAAATTATTCAGTGAATCTTTTTTATCACTCGCAGATAATCTCTGCCTCCCTCCTACATTAGTAACATTAGCCTAATGTCCGCCCATAATTCAAAGCATGGGAGCAATGTCGCAGCTTAACTTTATTGTCCAACTGAGGCCGGACAATCAACATAAGCTGCAGACCCTTGATTGTGCTCTGTCTCGATGCAGAATCTTCCACGTCTGCATGGCAATGCATCTTGTAATCGAGAAATTTCCACAGCTCTAGATTCCATGCGACCATGGTATTTTTTTGCAGATCTAAACATTTTGTATTTTCATTTTTTTGTTTTTATTGGCTTTAAAATGCAAAAACATAAACTATAAAATCGATGAGATCACAGTGGACATCCACAAGTTAAAGAGGCTATTTTCTTCCACTCTTTTTGTGATTACTGATATCATCTTTATATTGTGAATATAGTACATTCACTACAAAAATGAATACATTCAAAATTGTATCTTTAAATTTACTGGAGAAGATGTAGACTTTAGTTGATGTAAGTATTTTGAGTTCTGATTATTCTGTTACTGTTAGAATAATCACAGGAATTATCATCCTTAAAAGTCTCAAAGTCAAAGACAAAATGTCAAAGCACCTCCCTTCAGACAGACAATTGCTATTTTACTATCAGCCTTTTAGATTTAATCTCTTTTTAAATCTGACTGACTGGACTCATTGTGAACTTGATTCAGACTGTAAAGAAAGGTGGCGTCTATGTAGATTAAGATATGCTTGCTTTAGCCTTCCTATTCAGAGTTGGGCTATTCACTTTTGTGAAGTTTATTCAAAACTTTAGCTTCTTTGTCATTCTCAGCTACTTTATTTGTCTTGTTTTCTACAGCATTTCCTTAAAATACTGTGAACTTTTAATTCAATTTTGCAAAGAATGCTGCACGGAGATTAAATTGGCAGCTTGCCTTTTGGGCTTTAACTGGATAAAGAATGTACAGTGGTTGAGCACAATAAAAAAAATCTGTCCTCTGAATTGGAATAACAACAAAATGTCCCTGCACTGAACACCACAGTACCATTGTGAGTTAAGAGAGAATCAACTCATAAGGTCTTTTTAAGGACCACATTTGTAGTGCAAGTGTACTGTGTTATGACGTAAATTGTGTTCGGCAACCACTTGCAAATCATTGTTAAGCTGACTTTGTGCTTCATAAGTCTGAAATGATATGTGTGTAAATACATCATACAGTGAGTTTCTCAACAACAAGCCAATTCAAACACACAGCTCTCTTGCAATCTAATGTTGTACTAATGCTTATATTTATGCCTGCTGGACAGTTCCAATCAAAAGTTCTTGTAATGTTATTTATCTTCACTCCAGTAAATCTGTTCTTGTGTGCTCAGCAGCCCGCTGGTCACAAGTCTACAGTCAATGACACCAGTAATGAATGTTTGGAGTGTAAACCAATACATAGATCTAAAAATTGATATGCAAATATTCTCTGGACCATCTGCTTAGAGCTGCATCACAGAGTGGCATTGAAAAATGTGACAATAGTCCATTCACAGATGTCATTTTGAAGTGTTTGAGGGGATCACTACAAAAAAAATGTGTGTATATCAGCCGATATATCAATAATGACATTTTACTCCCGGCCCCAAAAACTGTATATCGGTCTGGCTCTTGTAAGGATATTCACGATTATCCCGGATAAAGGAAATTCACCACAATCAACTTAGTGTGTTTTTATTTTATCGAGATCCGTGATATTTAATCCTCCCAAGCAGCTTTAGGGGACAATAGATTTAGCAAAATTGTCAATGAAATAGTTTTCCATACTACACCTCAACCTTAAGGGCTGAGGCAGGTAATAATATAAAATTATACAATAAAAAATAAAATAATATATTCTGTATTCCTCTTGTGATGACCAAATCCCATTAAATTCCCATGACCCTATTTAAATTTTTTTCCTCAGTAGTTGAAGCCTGATAAAGCTTATTCCTCTGAGTCATAGAGATCCATAGTTGTACAGAAACTATTAAAAACACATTAGTGACTCACACATTTGCGAACACATTGCTCTTTTGCAATTAACACAGCCCACGTGGTTTCTTATGAGTCAATTCCACAGAAATACTAAATAGTGAAAGTATTGAGGTTCAATACCCAATTCTAACCTGGAGTGACATGAGAGCAACAGCTTCATTAGTTCGGTAGTGGTCTTCCTGAAAGTTTTATACAGCAAAAAAATGCTGTATTTAAATGTAGTAAATTTAGTATTGTTTAAAATCAGCTAATTAAGCCTACAGTGGCATGGAACAAACCAGTTTGCAGGACTTAAATGAGGTTTGCATTTACAGGCTGTCATGCTGCATGATGCTAACCCTTGGACTACCTAGAGAGCAGTATCATTATTGAGTCAGTAATCCTGGTTGAAATGAAAAATGAATGATCTCCACATGTCCAAGCACAACGCTGGATGCTCTGGGTGTCTCTGCACGCAGCCAGGTAGTGCAGTCTGTTTCGATAATTCCTTAGAAATTCAACTCACTTTTGTGTGGAGTGAAGCGTGTTGTATGAGTGTGTGGCTCAGAAGAGTATCAGGAAAGAGGAAATCCATATGCAAAACTGCTTTTAGTCATGAACTTAATGGGCTGGATTGTTTGTTTTTTACATTTGGATAGTTTTAGTGATTCAAGTGGTGCTTCATGGATTATGACTCATCTCTGGTATGATGTTTTTAGTGCTTGTTATTAGACACATTTACTATTTTCCATCTGGAAACTCGTGAGGAATACTCTGTTAACAGATTTGGGGTCATGTGACTTGCTGATGGGCACCTTGTTCAGTGATGGTGGGCGCGATAGATACCATGCACTCCAGCTTGGATTTGTTAGGTAGAAAATCACTTCATATATTGATAATGCAGTGGATAAGGAAGTTAAGCAAAATTCTGAACGTCTTCGTGAGTTAGGCAACTCTGTTTCCCCCCCTATTTCCTGTCTCTCTTTACTGTCGAGTGTCTAATAAATGGAGATCCAACTGGTCCACTTTGTTGTTCTAATCTGGTTCTTATACCTGAATTTGGATATCTGCTGATGCTGATACTGGAACTGATACCAGAGCTCTTTTTTTCTTGATTGTTATTATTGTCATTATTTTTGATATTGTTGGTGCTGTTATTGGTATTATGTGTAAGGTTAGGCCTACATGAGGCTGAAACTGAACTGAACGGTTTTGTGGTGAAAAGTTCTGTCTCAGTTGACTTTGACTGACTGTGTTCAGGTTGACATCCAGTCTGAAAGATTCATGCTTGTCTTTCAGGTTCTGTTTTATTTGAGGCGTGACCAAGTTTGGGGATTGGGGATATTTCTTTATTGTTTTGACTCGAAAAGTGGTGTATATGTAGTATTTAGTATAGTACATAATGACAGTGACCATGTTATTCTAGTCTGCCTCTTGTCCCAGGGAGTGTGTGCGAGAGAGCCTTGGAGATATGTGATGCTGTCCTCCGACCATTGTGGGGCGCTGTAGCATTGTGATGTTTAAGTTTCTGTTTGAATATTACCGTGTTGCCAAGTTTTCAAAAAGGGAAAAAAAGTTAATGGTTCCTGTTTCCTCCCAAGTGACTTCCCCACGAAACTCCTGGATCAAAACATCAGACTATGAAATCTGGATCGATGATATCAGTCCAATATTCGATGAGTCAATTACATCAGGATTGGAACCTGTACGAATATTGGATCAGAGCGGGCCCAACTCTTATAATGAAGGCATAAAATGTCCAAACTTGCATACAAATAAAGAAAAGAAATAATTCAATAGCCTAAATCTTTCCAAAATCACATAAAATATCTTAATTAGTATGTAATGAAATGTACTATTCTGTATGTCTTCAGCTCCAACGATCAGTCGATTAATCGATTAGCTGTCAACTATTAAATTATTCACCAACTATATTTAATTGCTTTGAGTCATTTTTTAAGAAAAAAATACCAAATTAACTGATTTCAGAGTATTGAATGAATGAATATCTTTGGGTTGTGGACAAAACAAGACATTGTATGGACCAAACAATGGACGTGGATATGGACCAAATATCTAATCTATTTATCAACAGATTAGTCAATAATGAAAGTAATTGTTGTTGCAGCCATATGTATACCACATTGTTATATATTGCCAGTTTTAATCACATAAGATAACCAGTTTGGACAGAATTTAAGTTTTATAACAGGCGTTCTTTTTATTGACTAATTGGCCAGCCCCACTTTACAGCTTGTAATTATAGCTTTTGGCTCTCATTATTTTTCAATAGTTCATACTATGAAAAACACTTCATAATTAATATTAAGTGATAGATTGAGGGCAGAAATGGGGTTCCATACTTTGGAAGCCACTTGTCTTCCTCTGGAGTGGGAGAGTGTTATTTCTACTGTACTGACTGGAAGTCAACACACACAAGTTGATGTGAAGAAAGCTGAAGGATCAGAGCATAAAATAATTTACTCAGCAGAGGGTTGTTAATCAGTTGTGTAAACTTTGGCATATCAATACTGTGCAAACCAGTAGCGCAAATCCACCCCCATCACTCACTCACACACACTCTCTCATTCACTGATTTTCCCTAAAATGAACTAAAGCGAGTGTGCAGCTTTCTTAAAAACATCGTGCATCATTTCATGCGGCACGTCGTTTCAGAATAATTTTCCCTTCACTTGACAAAATTAAAGCCTCGCTGTCTCATTTTCAAGCAACACAGTAAGTGGAGATGGTGAAATTCATCACACGAGCCATTAGTGGCTTAAACCTATTTTTCAGCTGCACACTCTGAGAATGTAGTTTCTGGCCAAGTAGCAACCAGACCTCGGCCAGGATTGGAGACTAAATAATTAAAAGCACACTCAAATGCTTTGTGGAAATACAGAGTATTGGGGTCAAGCAGTTTTAAGACTAGTGTGATCCTTTGGCTCCTAATGAGCTTTATTTACAAAGGCAGAAAACATGAAGGGTTTTATTCTTAAAACAGCAACACATTTATGTCAAATGCTCAAATTAACCAGAAAAATTAAGATTAGGTGGGAGTTTTGGTAAGCGGTTAATATCTTTTTTAGAAATTAAATGCTTCATACATGGAAGTCAGCCAGATGGACTCTAGTCTGTGTTGCACATGTTTTGCACCACAAGTAGAAAATGTGATCTTTGAAAAAGAAGCAGTAATCTCAGTTGTATTTGGACTATTTTCCGTGGCTTTTTGTGGTGTTCTGTGCTTGTGTGTGTGTTTCAGAGGTGCTGTGAGGTTGCTGGGCGTGGTTTCCTGGTTGGCTAGAGCTGGTGGCTTACCACGACCCAGCCTCTTGCACATCTCCCACCAGCCAGCTCAACCCAGGGACTCTCGGTGCCACGCTCCCCTCGTCTGTTCCTCCCTCAGCTGACCATCTACTTGGCAGAGCCTCCAGCCTTCTCCTCAGCCCTCCACTATAATATACTCTGCTGTGTTCAGTAAACCCCCTCCTAATTACATCCCAGCATCTGGTGTCCGCTTTTGGGTCCCTCAGCTCCATACTACCAAGTGTAATAGTCAAAGCTTTCTTGCCACCATCTTGTTGCTGCTGTAGCGACCAGGGGTGTTGGATAAAAAAATGAACCTTCCCACTGAGCAGGCAACGTCTGTGGACGTCCAAAACAGGTTGATATCATGTCCATCGGGCCAGGCCATTATCTGGACGTCCATTGACAGCCAGAATTAGTCGATAAATAACGTTGAGAAAAGACGTCCAGTCAGGCCATAATCTAGACATCCACTGACATCCAGAATTAGTTGAGAATAGATGTTCATACTGGCTATGATCTGGACGTCCATGGACAGCCAGAATTAGTCGACAAACGACATATAAACGTCTATACAACGTCCAGAAAAGACGTATAAAAAACTTTCATTCTGGCTCCCCAGGGGACATCTTTTAGATGTCTTGGATGTCCATAAATGACGTCTAAAAGATGTGATCTAGACCACTTTTTGCTCACTGGGATTACTCTGCTGAAACACAAAGCTGATCATACCAATGCAGTCAGCTTCAAAGGAAAATGTCACTTTCTGCTAGTCAGAAAAGATCATCAACTTGTGATGCCCAATATATTCCAGGAGTTACTTTATGGTGATATTGCGTCATTCTGGTTCTGAAAAAGTGGAGGCACTGTGTAAAACATAAATAAAACAGAGTGTGATAATTTGCTAATCCTTTCTAACATATATGTACTCTAAGAGTAAAAAGACAATATATTTCATGTCAGAAAATAGTGAGATTCACGCTTATCTCGTGAAATACACCATGCCCTGTGACTTCTGGTCTATTGAGACTATTTTTGGTGGAAAAATGCACAAGTTTAATAATGAATCTGTTTCTGCACGCTTGTTCAATGGTGCCATTAAAACGGTGCCTCTGAAAGTACCCTTTGCTCTGTGATTCTTGCCTTTATGCTTTGGATAACTTGAGGTTTTTAAAGCAATTAAACCCTGCTTGATCTGTGCTGGATAGGCTCTGACATGTTATGTAGTCTGTATTTGGCTAATTAACAACAAAAGTGTGAATACATACCCAAATCAAGAAAAGAAAAGAAAGAAGAAATGTAGGAAACATTACCAATAGCTGTTTTCCAAAACAAGATCCTAGGTCTATGAAGATTTAGTTAATTAGACCAAATTGCAGTCCTAGGAGTCTCTGCTCCCAGCAGTTTATCTCTTAAGTGGGTTTGTGTTCTTGAAAGATGAAACAACAGTGAGCTTTTAAAAAATATTGTCTCTAATGGGAGGGAATGATTATCATAGTTTTGAGGGATATCCTTACTTTGCAAACTCAGAGAAAAACACTGGCGATAAAGTACTAATAACTTGAACAGTCAAAAAATACAGATTGCCATTAAAGGAAGAAATTCTTCAATCTAAAACAGGACAAGTGCAAAATATATGGAAGTGCATTTAAACATACTAAATTTGTTATAGCAAACAATTTTTGAATATGTAATGACAATCAAGTTCAAACATCATTAATTGTATTACAAAGAAAAAATATGAAAGTGATGTGATAACGGAAAAGGACAACATTGTTAATTGAAGGAAAGCTTGTAAAAGTGAATTTTAAGGAGACTTTTAAAAGCTGCAGTGAAGTCTGCGGATCTCACACTGAGGCGAAGGTTGTTCCAAAGCTTATGGGCTGTAAGCAGAAACTCAGGTGAATCGGCGGACCCAGAGGCATCAAACCGACATCAAAGTACTAGTGGCAACGCTGGCGACTGTTGCGTTGCCTCGCGTCACCTGTGTCTCACTGTAAAGACTGTAGCCGACGGACATCTAGCTCATGTGTTCTGCGCCTGTGTGAGAGGAAATAACTGTCCATAACACCAGGTGGCAGAAGACTATATTCGTCTTTCAACATAGCCACTTCTAATTGACAATAATTATAATAAAATGGCACTGCCGTTGTCAGCTCTTGGTCTTTTGGTTGTGGAAGAAGAAAAAAGAGGCGGAGGCAAAAAATTAAGAACAAACACTGAACAAGTGAAATCATGGTGACAGGCTCAAGGTTCTTTCCCTTTTTTCGTTTCTCTTCTCCTGCACTGATTTACTTAACTGCAAATCAGTGTGATTTCTTTTATTGACAGGCTCCCCGGCCAATTCAATGTGCTCAGTCAACCGAAAAGCAGCTGACAAGGGTTGCCTAGTGCAAATGGTGTGGGAGAAGCTTCAAAAACTAAGGCCACAGAAGGTCAGTGACAGTCAAACATTGGCTGACGGCCGACTGTCAGCCTAGTTTGTCAGGGTCCACTGATATTCGGATCACCTAATTTACCCTTAAACTGTAAGACAATAAAAAAACATTTTTGTCTGGGAGGTGAATAATGGTATGACTTGAAAAATGCTGACATGCTGAGATTTGATGTCTGGCCGCCAGGTTTTTCACACATAATAAAATGTGTGTTTTGTGGATAAACAATGATTGAAAAAGTAACTAGACTGTATGTGTAGCTACTAACTTCGATTAGCATGAAACAAAAATAAAGATATTTCTCATGTACAGCATAACCTAACGGTAATAATGCAATATTTGTCGTTTTCTTGACCCGGAATGTTATATATTCAACCATGGCTGATATCGAAGTCCTCGCTGCTCTAAAATAACAACAGATATTGAGATTTCATGAATTCAAGAGGCTGCCAGCTGCTAAGCCGCCTCTTAGGTAATAAGATTCTGGACCCACTGCCCCGCTTTCCAAACAGCCAGAGGCAAGAAGGTTTCTGGGCAAAGTGTGTAGGTGTGTGTATGTGTGAGAGTGTGTGATGAAGGGTTTGGGGCTGGTTGTCATCAAAAAGAGACGGTCCAGCTGCAGTTATGGTGATTCTTGCTGTCGCCTCTGGTCAGCGGAAGCTCAAACTCATTCCACTGTCTAACTGAAGCAATCACTGCCTGGAGACTATTCGAGCATCCTGGGGACCCACTTAACATTAACCTAATCCTCGCACGACATGTCCGCTGCACACTCCCTTCCTATACTGATACTGTGCACTAGCAAAGAAGGTTGGAAAGTGTGCAAAGGGATTTATATGCAAATGAGACTACCACTGTTGTCATCTTCTACGTTGTAGATTACGATTTTGTTTCCTTCTTCCAATTCTCTGATTATTTTGGTGCTTCTCTTCAACACTGAGATTCCTGTTCACAAACATTAATCCTTTGTTGTACTCTATCTTGTTGTCCAATATAGATGATAGTTTTGCTCTTTTATACCAGACACAGCTGTACACACCTGACTGCACGCCTGCAACCTCACACTGACAATACTGCAAATTTACTCTCCTCATATAGTTAGTCCTTAATTAACACAACTTCAACATACTGTACATGATACTCATCATTACTCTTTTAATACACCGTTACTATGATTTTCAGCTTCATCTGTGAAACACTATTATTGTGCTTTAACTGAGTGCTCACACAGCCAGCGCTCGAGATCAACTGTGTCTCAATGTGTTCGAGATGAACAGAGATCTTTTGTTCCTGGACACTTTGTGCATGTGCACTTTGTGCATTTATAGCAAATAACAAAGTGAACTGAGCGATTTCTACAACAGAGTTCGTTACCGTCACTGACTGGCAACTCAGTGCAAGATCTACGAAAAATAAGAGGCATTAAAGTCTGAAAGGCTGTAGTAAACTGAGCATCGATTTCTGTGATAATGCCACATTATGAACAGCAAATCTGTGTTGAAATCGGCAAGAAGAAGCCAGTAAGTTTTTAGCTGTTAGCAGCTGGTGGGTGTTTGTGGAGGGAGCTAAAAGCTAATGGAGCTAATAGCTTAAAGCTTTTAACAGGAAAATGAGGTGTTTAACAGTAAATTGCAGTTTAATTTTAAATGGATTATAATAACAACGTAAAATAATATTTTGATTTTGGAAGAGTTTACATTCACATCGGGATGGTTGAAATAGTTTTTCCAGGGAGGTGAAAAAAGTTGGTGTGGAGCCCTACAGACAGCTGTTACTGTATTTAGTAAACTGTCCTTAATTCAAACGTTCTTGTGGTCAGACATTTGATAGTAAATAATTAAGAACATCATAAAGCTGTGAGTGTTTCTGTTTTTACGAAATCAACTAATGACTATTTTCTCCATCAGCTGATCATTATTCAGTTCATTCATTGTTAAGAACGTTTTATTATATTGGGTTTAAAGAGCTCATGGATGACGTTGTCAACTAGCCTCATCCAATATCCAAATTTATTCAATTTAAACTGATGTAGAATAGAGAAAATCTGTACATTTACACATTTCAAAAGATGGAAGGAGCCTTTTGGCAATTTGCCATTAAATGACTTAAAAGATTAACTGAATATCAAAGTTGCTGATGGATTTCTTTGTCAACTGACAGCATTATTCTGTTTTTTATGAAAGATGGTTTAACATTTTTCACTGTCAAAAAGCTTAAATCACTTTCACATATATTCTGGATGCTGTAATAAGTGATATGAATGGATTAAATTTGAGTCAACAAATTGGATGAGCAATTACATTCTTCCTAAATCCAGACATTATATAATACAGGAAAATATGTGGATGGCAGCTCAGGCTTTAGTCTATTGTGAAGCTTCCTGCATTATTTTCCTATGAATAATTTTGGTGTAATTCACATGCATTTTTAAACCCTCCCCTGACTTTTTTGTTATGGCCATTTATATAAACCATCCTCTTTCCAACAGCGGCACTGTTCAACTCCCACACATATCCAAAGATTAATCAAATTAAAAACTGACCCTTACATAATTAAATGAATCTTTTACCCCCCGGCCTCTGTGTTTTTTATTAAAAGGTTACCTTGACAAGATTCATGATCCCATTTGCTTTTCCGAAAGTTTGACAAATGACAGCCACTGAGTGAGTGAGAGGACACACACATGTATCTATCCTGCATGTCTGTGATTTTTAGTACCCATTGATCCCCATTAATCCACTAAAAATAAACCCATCTAGTTGGTTTATGCAGTTGTGTCACTGTTCTGGCTCAGAGATCTGTTTACGATAATCTGTTGGCAGTGTCTGGGCACAGCCCCACTGCTGCCAGTTCCCCAGATGTGCTAGTAATAAGAGATGTCAAACTGATGCCAGCCAATCAGGGGCCTAACACACAGGGACACTGTGTCTCCCTCATGAATGCGCTCATACCTAAATACCCGTTGGCAGCCACAGCTATGGTCAAAAGCCACTCGTGTGGTTGTTCTGCTATAAAAACTCCCTTGTCAGATCTGTGTTCCAGGTTGGCAGACATTTACATAATTTGTTAGTAGAAAGATTTGAGTTATTGTCTCCTGTGCTGATAGCTGTTGAAGAAACCCTGAGTGGCCAGAGTTAATACCTAATGAGTAATTTCTGAAATATTGTGCATATATACAAACAAACGTTGTGGTGCTTTGCTTCAGTCTATTAGACCGGCTTTAAAACACTGAAAGGGACCAATTAGAAAAGAAAATTCTGATAAGGTGATGTTTGCTTTAGGTCATTTCATACCAACTCACGTAAGACACTTAAAGGAACTTGGGGCAGGATTTGTGAAAAAATAAACATGCATTTTAAGTTTTTTAATGCTAATGGGTGATGAAGCGCTCAAAACCAAAAAGAATGAGCCCACCCACGTATCTGTCCATTGCCTTGAACAGGCTGTGTGCTACATAATGTACTGCAATTCGGTGTCCGAATTTCCCGCGCAGTCCTGCGGACGTGACGTAAGATGACGCTGAATGCGTATCCTCGACATCTTTCGACTTGGATACGCGAAGAAGACAAGCGCGGTGGACCCAAACTAGTGTTTGGGTAGTAATGGATTCTGCTACAGCCAGCAAACGACCCACCACCACATAAAGTCCAGCTTCAGCTTGAATTGGGACTGAAAACAGATGCTGACATGGCTCATTTCCTAGTAACCAGGTAAGAAAACATCACAGGTCATGTTTAGAGCTTGATTTGAAAATCATATGAGATCACCGAGGACTCGGAGTGACCTAACGTGCAAAGTAGCGTTAGCTGCAAACATGTAACTTAGTCCACCGCTGTGTAACACTGAATAGTTACAGACTGCGCATTTTCCACGGTCCTTTAGTCTGAAACCGAAGAGTTAGAAATGTGTCCTTTTATATATGCGACCGAAACCAACCTGTTATCCGGGAGGTGACGTTAGCAGCTGGCAACGGTTTGTTTGTGTCTGTGTAGCAACATTAGCCGCTCACACACAGCCATCCCGTATCAGAGACGATATTTCTGTCCATCACTATGCCGTCTTTGCTTTCGCCTGTGCCTGTCAGACTGCATCAACCGTAACGGTAAATCGCCGCGCTTGTGTGTCGCTACACACAGCGAGCCGGCTGCTTCATGTGTGTAGGGGATAAGGCATCAGCTGCACTGCTGTGAAGAGTTCATGCATGCTCCAGCACCGGCTTATCTGATGGCTGCAGTTACCCTACCGGCCGCAGCGGCCGCCGTGTCACTATTGAGTCTTATTTCTTGATCCTGCCCCAAGTCCCTTTAATGTCATGTTAATGTCGATGTAAATTTCATCATTTTTGTGAGTCTGTACGTGTTAGAAGCCTTACCAGTAAATTATTTATCACTGGATTGGGTTGAAATTTGCAGCATGTGCAACTTTTTTTTCTACCTGAATGAAGAATCTTGAATTTTAAAAACTTAATATGTCCACTACTTTTCAAGATTCAAGATTCAAGATTCAAAGATGTATTTGTCACATGCAATTGTACAAGTACAGCAGCAGTGAAATGAAATTGCAACCACTCCGTTTACTGTGCAAAAAAAATAGCGCAACCAGAAAATACAATTTAAATAAGAAAATAAAACTGAAAAAGAGAATAAATAAAAGACTTAAATTTAAATAGAAAAAAATATATATACATCTTTCACTTTCTAGCAACCAAATAGTTGTTTCTGTGTAGTATGAACAAAGTTCTATCACATTTAAAGGAATATTTTAGTTTCCCTAAGACTTTTTTTGTGGGGAAACACATGACATCAGGAAAAAAATCTGGGTGAGATGGCATGGAAAGACAAAGAACAAATCCATAGTCCATCCCTGAAATTAATCATGAAAAACTGCCTACTAGTATTGTCTAAATGAAGCAGGTTGTGTCTTGTAATGTAGCATTTGAGGTTTATGGAGTATCATCAATTATTGAATCACATTTTGCACCACAGTCCAAAATGTATTGATTTTCATGAAGGTCACGATACTTGCAATTTTTAATTGGATTTCCTCGAAAGATTTAACATTAGACAACCATCTCATCACAGTCAACTCATTACGTGCATGTTTGATTTTTATTATAGCCCCATGGCCAGTTTGGGATGAAAATCCCTCAGATGTCAGAGAAACTGACTCTTTTCAATCACTGCCAATCCATCAGTGAGATGAATGCCAAATCATTCTTACCTTATGAATCATTACTCTGCTTTGGAAAAAGTGAAACTCCATTTGAGTTTTGAAAGAGAGAATACTCCTGAGGTATTCTTTTGTTTGCAAATGGCTTAAACTTCAGTATTAATAGAACACCCCAAGAAAGAAGTCATGATGTTACCCATGTCTGGCTTTGAGAGGAACTGAAAGGTGCAGAATCAACTGATAAAGGCAAGAAATTTAAAGCTAGCACTCTAAGCCCGAATGTATGATGAGTGCAGTCAAAAGGTATGTTCCCAATACATGACTGATTTAAGATGACGTAGCAGCAAGACGCAGCCTCTCTGAGTCTCCGTTCCAACTCCAACTGATAGGCCAAGTAAAACCAGACTTATGATAAATAATTCACGCCATGCTTTTTCCTGAATATTGTCGTCACGTTTGGTGCGCGTTTGGTGCACTTTTTCCTGTGATTTTAGGTCCAGTGCGTTAATACAGTATGTCAAAATGAAAAAATAACTGTATAGTCTAGAGTTGTTCCGATTCCGATACCAGTATCGGAAATGCCTCCGATACTGCCGAAAATGCTGGCATCCGTATCGGCGAGTACTGGAGTCCAGGCACCGATCCGATACCACGTAATTTATTAGAAATAGGAATCTATTTACTGGTTAGCTCCGTTAGCTCCGAGATTCCACTGGATACGTGTCCGCTGCATTACGGCTCCGGTACGATTTTGCTCCGTTGTCCTCGGGCAATCCCCACCAGCTGCGTTTTGAGTCCGCCACAGCGCAGCTCCACTAATCGGAAGGAAGTACCAATTAGTTATTGATAACATGAAGCAAAAGGTTGATAAGGGCACATGCACAGCTGATACATAAAATAAAACCAAAAAAGGAAATTATTTACAAGTACTGATGAATTTAAAGTTGAATCTTGGTTGACTTTACCTTCAGTCTGAAATGTGATACCATCAAAACAAAAACTACTGAGCCATAGCAACTCAGTAAATAGGGAAAACCACAATCACATGCTTGCTAACTCCAGTTGTCAGTAAAAGAAATTAAGCAACACACCCAACAGTGTTGTAAAAAGACATGCTTGACCTCATCATGAACCACAGAACATTAATTAATGTTTGGATGCACAGAAACAGAACAGAAAGGTAATGTTAATAGAGGCAGTCATCCACTGATCATCAGCCAGACTATAAAAGTTACTACTGCAGTCATTTCCTACAAGTGCAGTTTAGCAAACAACTTTAAAGCGTTGATTTAGCTAAATCAGCACATGTTGCTCTGTGCTTGTGGGCATAAAAATTGAACATTAGAGGCCTGTACAGTGTGTTCAACCTATTCTGTTGGGTTATTCATTTGCACAGCTTGTCATTTCACAGGATTTGCCCTGTAATAGGCCACATGAGGCTACTCTTTTAAACGGTCTTATCTGTGGTCGAGCCTGAATAAATCCATTATTGTTCAGCATTTAAGTGGATTCCCTACCTTTTTTCCATTTTCTCACAGTTTCGACCAGAGGCTCAATGCACTCAAGCAGCAGCACTTCTAACATTAGACAGGAAGTTAGTAGTTTTTAAGGGGCAATTTACTATTTTTGTTTGATTTTTATAAATGTTCTTTTGGTTGGCAGGTGCGGTATAAAGGATGATATGCCAGTTTAAAGTGGAATCTTGCTTGTTCTTGTGTTCAATTTGAACAGTTTCTCAGTCATGAATAGTTATCTTCCTGTGATTATGGTTTAAACAAACCATTCTTACTTTCAGAGGAGCTCGTGGCAATGTAATTATTCTCATGAAGACGACAGCGTTCTGACTAAAATTCAAATGCAAGTCTCTGTCGCATCTTTTGAATCCTTAAAACTGAAATGACAAAGCAGGAAAGAAAATAACAAAACTGAATGCAGACAGACTGTTTTTTCAGGCAGTTGGTGCCTTACAGAGTTACATACAGATCCTCAGCCTGCACCCGAGGAATGAGCCCACTTTTGTTTGCGTGCAGACGGGATAACTGCACAGCCAGATACTGTCTATATAGACATGGCAAACAATTATGTAGTGGAGTGGCTGGCAGGAGCATCTCGGTTAAACAAATAAAAACAAACTGCATTTAGGAAAGGAAAGAAAAGAAGCTAACTTTTTAATAATGTGACAAGATGAAGACATCCTTGACCGTACTGCTAAACCCTTGTACATCTTAGGGATGGAATTGAACACAGTGCCTGTATAAAGGCGCTTCGTCACAGATGGACATTATAAGAGATTAAGATTTTTGAGGTCTGAGTGTAAAACCATCAATCCTAAAGTCACTTTACAACAAGTAAAATCTCATTGGTTAGTTACAAGTCAATTCAACACATCCTCATCCCTAAACAACTGAAGAGGATGATTGCCAGTGACTCCCAAAACTACATATGTCTAAACAACATAAATAATTTAAATAATTTAAAAACATATGTACAGTATGTTATGTACTTAAGTTAGGTTATGCATGTGATGTAACTTTACTACGATGGTAACTTTAAATAACTCACCATTGACTTAAAGGTCTGGTGCTTGTTTAACCTATCCATCGATCCCCAACCTCCTCCCTATGCGGACTTTGTCTCTCTTTATGCCATTTCACCTGACTTCCTTCTTTGCTGCTGTAATAATTAATACAGCCACTAGAGATTGCCACCCAACACGTAATGTATATATGAGTCGTAATAAGCTGCTTTCACAGTCATTTTTCTGATGAGGACGGGCTGAGTCTATTGATGAAACTGTACAAACAAAAACATATCAATGATGCATTGAAATTATTATGTAATTTGTTTGTACTTGATTTTTGGATGTTTCGCTAAAACACAGAGTAAACAATCCTGCATAAGTCCACATGATGTTCAAAAATGTACTGCTGCTATTTTTCGTGACATTGTTGATGTGAAGGGAGTTAGTCCACACTGCTCTTTGTAGCCTGTTACTGTACTGTACCAATCATGATCAACATGAAATTCAACAATATCTTGGCTGACAGTTGGTATCCGACGATATTAGCCTTGTTGACTGCTTGGCAAAAAAGATGACATTCAGCGCTGCCGGTGGTCGATGTCTGTCTGATGTGTCAGATACATTTTTTGCTGGCACATTCACAAACTTCTGGTTCGCGACATCCCTGCCATTAGTTTGCAAGGTTTTGTAAGTACTGAGAAATTATCATTGTGAAAGTAGTTGCAGAGCAGGCTACAGAAGCTCTTAAAAGAAAAAAAAAAATCTTATTTTTAGTTGAAACAAGGTTATATTATAGGTTGTTTCATTAATTTGTTTGATATAATTTGTGCTCTTTCAAAGATTGTGTAATGAAGGACTGAATGACTTTGAAGCCGTTCAATTATAATTTTTTTTGTGATGAAGATTTGTTGGTCACAAAAGAGGAAATAAACTCAAAATTAACAAAACAAACCCCATCAGTGTCAGCATCATCTATCAGCCAAATTGTTGTTTTGATTTTGGCCCAGAATTTAAAAATAGGAGCCTCTCTAGATCAACAGTGTTTCTATTGCCTGATGTTTCTATTGGTTGATCAGAAAGGCTGGTGCCACACCTTTTAGTCTCGGTACTAAGATCAGGTGTATTCAGGGTGGTACCAGTACATTAATTTAATTTCTATAGGGGTATTTGTAGTTTTTAAAGCAGTCACTATCACAGATTGACGTGGATTCTGAAATGTAATAACAGTGATTCTTTTATATTGGTTTGTAATTCTTATTTCTATTTACCACTCTTAGTGTGTACAATAAGGAAGGAATTTTCAATGCTGTTAGTTCTGTGTAGTAGTATATAATATTTATGTGGTAGGAGCCATGAAAACCGACATACACTCTCCACTCTCACCAGTTTGTCCTTGTAAGCAACTGATCAAACTGCCAAAAGATTGTTGCATTCAACTCTACATATTGTTAAGAGATTTGGTGTTTAGCTCTACTGGGTACTATACTACTAGTTTTCACAATATACGTACAGTATATACATATATTACTAACCTAATTTAAATCTACAGAATTTACTGAGCTATTTAATTCTTATTGCACGTCCATATCTGTGATGAGATAAGCACTCACTAATTGGCTGTTTCTGCTCGCCCAGATAAATGCCACAGATCAGCAGCCACTGCCGGCTCCACTGAAAATAATGAGCTAATAAAGATAAGGATCATGGGAAAATTGCAGATTGGGGACCACTCATATTCCCTGTGACTGTGGATGCACATTATATGCTCTCTTGTGAAGTAATCATGGACAATCATCCCTTTCTATGCAAGTTGTCTGAAAATGAAGGCGATGGCGTTTAATGAATGAACGTTTAGGAACCTTGAGGTTTATAATACATTGTGTGGAGACCGTGGCTGCTGAGACCCTGACTGCTGTATGAAAACTCATTGTTGAAACTCCTCTTTATTCTCAGGAACTCTGCTTCAGTTCATTTCAAGGCTGAAAGGCCTCACAGCAGAGAGTTTGATTGCATATTCTTCCTCACTGCTGTCTTCTGTTTGTTATATTCGTAAAATAAAACTTCCGGGCCTTCTACAAACTTTAACATACAATATACCTGCAGCATGTGTTGAATAGCATCCTTACACTCAGCTTTTATCTTTTTTTTTTTTTCCCAGCACACATAATGCTTTTGTTCTGTGTTACAGGGAATTGCCTTTTGGTTGTGATATAGGAGAGCTAAGTCCATATATTGCAACATATAAAACAAGACAGGCAGGCAATCACCACCTTAAAACTTCTGACAGCCCGAATACATTTTTTTGATTTGGTTCTAACAGATCTTTATGTTTATTGTTAAATGTACTGTTTTCACAGAGCAGGGATTCATATTAAATATGATGAAATGCCAAACATCAAAGTCAGTCACAACATGCATCACATTAAAAAACATACAGATACTGCACACATCAGAGCGAGCCCTAGTTATCATTCACAAAATGCACAAATCGACTCCTGCATCAGTCGCCAGATCTGTGAGGTGTAATTTGTTGCCGAGGGAAAACCTGTAGTCTATTTTGAAAGAGTCAATCAAATTCAGTGAATGGCTAAGCGACCCGTTTCATGACTTTATATTCATGCAGAAAATATCCAAATGTAAATAAGATGGTAATGTGCATGACAAATAAAGAAAAAAACATCAGTTATAATAATGCTGCATTCCAGATGCATCGGAATATCAACTGTCCGACTTGGGGCTCCTGAGAGTACACCGAGTCGGACAGTTGATATTCCGACCAAAAGGGGGCGTGCCTCGGTGAAATGTCGCGAGACAGCTGTGAGATTTCCCACTTTGCAACTCGGGCGGGTGGTGTCCCATGCGTCTGGAATGCAGCATAATCACCAACTTATCAATTTTACCTGAAGAGACGTGACCACTATGAGCCATTTCCACTGTATAGCTCCAGATTTCCTTCATCTGTGTTACTACAACAAGGACCAAAGCAGCAAAATGTGACTTGTAGTGAATAATATGAATAAATAAGAGTAAATCAAACCTACAGTGAACATGGCTATCTTCAAAATTCGCCTTTGGTTGAAATCTAGAAAGATCAGATATTTGAAAATCTCTTGACAAATGTTAAATTTTGGTACGATATGGATGTCAACAATAATGCTATTGCACCCTTTAGCTTTCTCAGTGTGATCCTGATCCTCTCTGTCAAGTCAGTTTTCACCCTGTGATCAAACAGAGAAATACCAGTCATAGCCTGTCTAGATGCAAAGTGAGTTGATGGAGCTGGGAACAAAACATGCTATCAGCAAGAGCTCGATTGGCAGGCAGCTCCAATTGAGAGCAGATGAATAGCCAACAATTGCCTCCCTGCAAGCAAAAAGAAACCCTAGAGTCAAATTGTCTTTCTCTGAAGGAGAGCGATGCAGGAAACACTGCAGGGAAGGAATTTCAGGAGATGTGTGCAACCTAAAGTCTCCATAGAGCTCATCAGCTCCAGTACAAGACCTGACCTGTGTAATCCGAGTTTGCTGCCTTTCAGCCAGGTCTGCATTTAGCCGAGATGGGATTACACTTGTTCAAAGTTTTCCGGACACTCTTTCAGTTTTAGTTAGTCTTTTTCATTGTGCCTAACAACATCAATCTTTAACCTGGCTATTCTTGGTGGGAAGCAGTGGAGATAAACAGTGAGGTTCTGTACGGGTGGAAATCAAAAGAAAAGAGAAACATAGCTAAAGCAAATCTGTGGTTTTTTAAGTAGTTTTGTGCACAGGGTTTTGGTAAAATTTGAAATTTGATAATAGAAGTCATTAATGAATTGTAGTTTTATACATCGGCTTTTAACAATTATGATGATTGTTAATCGGTAGATTACTTTCATAATCAGTCAATAAATGCTTTTTCTAAAGTATTTCAGATATTTTTACACCTTTTTATAGAACAGAGTGCGGTGAAAACAAAAGACAGCAAATGAGGGGGGAGAGCGAGGTATGTGATGCAACAAAGGCTGGAGATCGTACCAAGGATGCTGCAGATATATGGTGCGCTTTAACCATTCAGCTACAAAGGCACTGACCAATCAGTAAATGTTTAAAAAAATGGTAAAACAAACAAACAAAAACAAACATGTGCAACACATACTACAAAATGATGCTTGTTTTGTCTGAAAAGATTTCATATACAACAGGTAAAAGCATTTAATCCTCACATTTGATCTGGGACCACTTTTGCTCGACCATTGGGCGATTATCAAAAGCTGGCAATGAACTAACTGACATGATTAATTTGTGACAGTGAAACTTATTTTAGGGTTGGTTCTTTACTCCAGCATATTGCCTTTTGGGTTAAATGACTGTGAGTTCAAAGTGCTTTAATTTTAGATTGTTGTCTTTTATATTCAAGATTCTTTATTGAATATAAGATAAAAGTATTAATAATAAAATAAAATAAGATGAAATAGTACTGAATAAAATACCAAGGATATGGATAACATTTTTACTAAATTGGGTGACCATTGGTGAAGAAAAGAACGTCAAACACACAAAGTCAGAACTACAACGTCATTCATTGTTTCACTTCAGATCCAATGTAAAGAGCTGAAGCAATACAACATGTGTCACTGTGTCAATACAGCGGGCTGCACTGTAGATGTAATTGGCCAGATCTGACCTAGATCTCTGTCACTGTAATGAGGCTCCTGTAGCAGGCAACATATTGTTTATTTGCCTCACGACTGAAGCTAGAGTGGTCTGATGTTAACACACACATTTTAGCTCAAAGTTCTTCCTGGTTTCTACAACAAATGTCTTTTGATAGTGTAAACCATATTATATTGTCACTTAAAGGTTTTTTGTTGATGGGACTCTTTGTGAGTAGGTGAACTAGCCAGAAATAAATCAAAGTTGGTTTACATCATTCAGTCTAGATTTAAAATGATTAGCTGATCAATCAATAAGTCTCCCTTTTTGATTATGGATGAATCATTTTCTTCATTGTTTTTAAGCAAGAATGCCCAACAATTTCTGTTTTCAGGTCGGGAACATAATTAGTGAATATAATGTCTCTGGGCTTTGGACGGTCATAAAACAAGCAATTTGAATTAGTGACAGGCTCTGGGAAAACACAATAGGTACTTTTAAAAAAATTTTTTTTAAACTTTTTTCAGGAATTTTAGGAATAAAAGAGTTACCTGAAAACAGCAGTCGGATTCGCAAATTCATCAACAACAAAATTATCTAAGTTGTGGCCCTAACTTTTTTGGCAGCATCTCAGTAGAGAAATCAAGACCTTATTTCTTATTCCTGTGGTGTTCCTTTTATTATTTATTAACATTGCTCTTGGGTTTGAGTACCTGCCCACATGCTGCTGAACCATTAAGAAAGTAAATTGATTTTAGTTAATAGCCTTCCTTTATCATGAATTCATAAGTATTAGATAGAGCTTTAATCACAGGAAAACACAATATTCACCCGCCTCCAGACAGATCAAAACACTTCAGCCTGAACCTCTGTGTGCTGCCACTGGTGAATTAACAAATATAAACACTGGATATCATCTTAACAAATGTGCTGACATATTCTACAGCTTCAAATTGGCTTTTTTGCAGCATTTCATTCTTAAATTGGCCCATTTCATGAATTTTATTTTAGTGTGCTGGCTTACATGACAGTTTTACTTTCTTTAATGTTACTCATCATATGTAACGTTTCAAAAGTCTAAACCGTTCTCAGCACGTCTCTTACGGCAACCTCAAACTGTCTCACCCAGCCCAGAAAATTGTCTCCTGTCACCAGCATAAGGGAGTCAGATCAACCCCCACGTCCCTCCTGGGCGAGCATCCGACATACAATCCTGTGACGGATTCAGTGTCTTTGTCTCCGCCACGTCCGTAGCGTAGCTGTGTTCAGGTTCAGAAGTTTACTGAGGAAGCTAAAATAAGAAAACTAAAATAAGAAGAAAGGCCTGCAGAAAAAAACTAACAAACATAAACCCCACAGCTGCCACATATGTAACTGATCATCTAACTTTCAAGGATTAATAAGAAAATAATTATCGATATATGGAGACGGACTGTCACAAATGCCAAAAACTCCCACTTCACGACAACTCTGAAGGGACACACTACATTTTTGTGCTCTCTGGTGGAGAGCCTTTGAAATCATGATGTTACAATGGTACAGGGCTCAGTAGTCGGTGACTGTCAGCCATTGGCAATGGCATTGTCCACTGGCCCAGCTCTAGCAGACCTACACTTATTTAACTGGTTCATATTTTATATTGCAAAATGTAAAATTCCCATTTTGCGTTGAACCCAACCCAAAATGGGAATTTTGTCATATCAAGTTGGCCAATGTTTGGTTATACACATGACAGTGAATCAGTTTTAGGTTAAGTACACACTATTATGGCTTCAACTAATGATTACTATTAATAATAAATATTTTGCTCATTGTTATCTCATTGTTAAAAATGTCCAAAGTAAAATATTGCTTTTTTTGATTGACCAGCAGTCCAAAATTGCAAAATAGTCAGTTCATTGTTTCATAGAAGCAGCGACTCCTCACATTTAAGATTTTTTGTATTTTCGCTTAAAGTATTAAGGTCATGATTAATTGCTGAGCAAAATTGTTGCCAAATAACTTTTTTAAATTGATTATTCAGCTATTTGTTTTGCTGTCCACAGTGTGTTGTCACCTTCACACAGTAAATGGGGTGTTTTAATAACTCACCCATTTCCAAAGAGAGATTGGAAAGCTTCTTTTCCCAATAATTTGAAAACCGAAAATAAAAAATAATGAGGCTCCAAAACTTTTGATGGACAGAACAAAGTACATCTTATTTTATTGATGATTATTATTCTATGCTGCACCTTACAATATAATACCATCCATAATAGACATTCATCTCTATGGAAAGTCTTTGAGCCCCTGAGAATTAGTTTGCTCATAGAATCCTCTAAGTCATATAGAGTGTGTGGAGTAATTTTGTCAGGTTTTGCTATAGCAGCGATTTCAGCAGGTCACATGGCATCATTCAAAGGTCCAATTGTAGTCTATAGTCATAATTGGCTGTTTAAACTGTTAAATTTGGTGGGGAAATTAGGAATCTCCCAGCCACTGTGAACTGTTAACAAAAAAGTTAAGCTTCCTGCCCTGCGAAGACTCTAAAGCTCATTAAGAACCAAAGCCACAGTCTGTCTTCGTTGCAATTTTGTCCTTTATAGCTTCCCTTGTCCTTTTTTAAACTTGCCACATTTCAAAGCAGATGGGTTACACCCAAGGATTGGCCCGCTGCTATTCATTCTCATTCTCTTTTTTAGCACTTCTTTCCACTCTGGTTGTTCCTACATTGGGGTAATTACCATCCTGCACTCTCCTGAAGGCTCTGGCTGTAAAATTCAATCAGCAACCAAGCAAGATTTAACTCCCAAACTCCCATATGTTGAAGCAGTAAAGCCCTGTCCATTGATTTAGCGGTAACATCCTCTTTCTCTTTTGGCTGTGTTCGAAGTGCTCTGGCACTGGCTTTTATATGTGAGTCCAAATAATATCGGAAATAGATGGACTTTGTTAAAGGAGGACTGTGGGGAGATCTAAAGTGTACGGCTCTCTAAACAGAGCTTATTGCTGATAGTATTTCAGTTGTTGCTGTTAAGCTGGACTGCATTAAGCATAAGATTTAATTGAAATATTTGGACACTAAGTGTCGGAGTAATGCAATAATACCCATTATGCCTTTTCCGAACAGTTGCTTTGAAACTTACCAAACATTATGCAACATCAGGCCAATTTTAAGACCAAATAATCTGCACACATCATAAATAGATGTGAGTCTAATTTCCAGAGTTCCAGCTGAGGCTAGTGGCTCTTTTGTTGAGCCCTCACACCATGTTTTGTTGCATGGATTAAAACCCCAGTTTTGCACTACTAATGTCACATAAAGGCACTCACTCACTTGTTCTCCTGTCTCTCTTCATCGGGGACACAAAAGGCAATAAAACCCTTGCAGCGGGTGCTGCGCCCTCCTAAAAGGTATTTTATCAATCAGTGTTAAGTACCTGCCATGAGCTTATTACTCTGGGCCACATGTGACTCAGCAAACCTATCAGAAGTGAACAGTTAGCATGCTGAAAAGCCCACGAACATACACAGTGAGCCTCTCCTGTCGTGATCACTGAGCTTTCAGCTGCAGTTATAACTGATGAGCTGAACAATGGAAGCTGTATATTCTCTTTCCCTCCCATCTCTGAATTCTCTCCTCTCCCCTGATTATTTCTAGGTAAACACAGATCGACCTTTGCATAAAGTCCAGCTCTCTCATTCTTTCTCTGCAAAAGCTTGCCTCACACCAGACAGGATGCCATAAAAATTTATAAAAACCTTACTATTCTTGTGTTGGTGTTGTCAATACGGGGCCCATGGATTATTAACATTTCCTAGATAGTTTTATTTCACTTAATAGTTGCAATGCACTCTTCAAATGAGAGGTTATACAGTACATCTTTTTTTTTTTTTTTTTAAGTTTTATTGTTTATTTTTACAGGGACAGTGCACAATTAAAAGTTGGCTAGCAGCTAATTTGCATCTGTTGTCCCTGGGCAACTATTGTACTTCTAGGTATAAAAGTACATTTTTCATTGGTGAGTTACCCACAACCTTGATATATTATTGCCTTGTTATGGATAATATGATAGCCAACAAACTAACACATCCTGCAGAAATGAAGCAACATTATCATCATTATCATTTTAAGGGATACTTCTGCTGACCATCAATTAAATCCCATATTTAGTCTCCTTTTAGCTCTAGTTTGGTTTCAACCAATTTGGAGAAAAGTGTTTTGCTTTTCAGTTGCCAGATATTTGACTTTTTTACCAGCTTGTTACTGCCTTTGTTTTTGTGTTTAAAGAAAGATAAAACTGAATATCTAAGTCTAAGTAATAAATACCTGAATAAATACATTAAGGAACTGAACATCAAACCGACTGTTAAACATCTGTGGAGCCTCGCTGCAAAATGGTGTTATAAGCCGACCTCTAGTCTTGAATGTATTTTTGGTCTGGTGGTGTACAGTAGGCTTATCAAAGTTTTTGAAAAATTAAGTTCATGAATATGCAGCTCGTCAGGAAATCAGGAAAACGACCAAACAGGTTGACTGTGAAAGCAGCTTAATACGACCTATATTTATTTTTCTTGTTAGGCGGCGACCACAAGTCGATGGTGAGTAACATTGATGCGTTCGTAACTGTATTAAGTAGTCATCTTCACCCAACCAACTAGGACCGTGTAACGAAGGTCCGATACCCCTGTAGCTAGTATACTGCAATGGTCATGTTGTTTTTGGAGTGACTGGCAATCAACTTCTTGAGTTGTTTAGGTATGAGGATGTGCTGTGAAAATGATGAGATGAATCTGCACAGAGAATTTGACAAAAAAACAAAACTATGAGCCAATAGATGCTAAAAAATAAAGTCTGTAGAGCTGCAGAGTTTTGTGATAATCATGTATGGGTTGCTCACTGTGAGCGCCCATTCACCAACACACATTGTCATTTTAATCAAAGTGGAGCTCCAAGAAGTTCTGCTTTTATTTTTAACATTCACAGACTGATTTTATTAACACCGAATGCCAAATAGTTTGTTATAGAAGGAACATCATTTTGCCAGAAACATCTGAAACTAAGGCCTCTTTCTAAAATTCTTAAAATTAGTAAAGTGCCTGATTTTATTTCAACTCTGATATAACCCTCTTTTGGGAGCAAAATATTTGCTGTCAGGTGGCATTGGCTCTTGGCTTGAATCATTACACAGATGTTTGATACTTCAGCCAAATTCTTTTCTCACAGTGGACATTTTGACTTGTCGAGCACAGGTGTTTCTGATAACCTTAATTGTTGCTGCACACCATTTACCGTTGGTGTGCTTGTGCTGTGGCCAGCTGACTGGCACGTTTCCTAAATGGCGCAGAGCCATCATTAATGTTATTACTTGACACCTGTGCTTCTCCTGCTATGCTAAGTCAAAATGTCTGATGTGAAAATGATCTGTTTGGCTTTTAAGCAGAACCAAATTAGACCGTTATGTGTAACTTCTAAACATCTGAGGTTAGAGCGGGTAAATGGGTAACACGTGTTTCCTTGTCTGCCTCTAGAGTTTCCTCCTCGTCCACTTGCTGGTACACTGGTAGTGGCAGGTTTGGTTATTGGCAATTAATAATCCCAACGCACTTAATGTGACACTCTCAAAACCACTGATAATTTAAAACTGAACGTCTTTATGTTGCAGCTTTCCGTTTGTTAAGGTTGAATTTATTATTTCTTTTTGTCACAATGCTGTGCTTATGCTCTCTTTAGGTTTAGGCACAAAAACCACTTGGTTAGGGTTAGTAAAACATCATAGTTTGGCTTAAAATACCTGTTGTGGTCGTCAAGATCACAGATGGCTGGAAATGTCTCCATGGCTCCTTCAAAAAACACATGGCTTTGTTTCCACAAACACCAATGGAAATGTTGCAGCTCTCCTTAAAAAACACCTTGTTTTGGGGTACCCCAATAGCTCAGTGGTAGAGCGAGCGACCAATGTACAGAGGCTATGTCCTCACCGCAGTGGCCCAGGGTTTGAATCCCACCTGTGGCCCTTTGCTGCACGTCATCTCCCTTCTCTCTCATCCTGTTCCCTGTCACTTTTTACAGTTATATCTAATGCAGCACGTCATCTCCCTTCTCTCTCATCCTGTTCCCTGTCAGTTTTTACAGTTATATCTAATGCAGCCATGGGAAAGGCAATAAACAAAAAACAAAGACAAAAAAAAAAAAAAAAAACAACAACTTGATTTGTTGCCACAGAAACAGATGGAAATGTCGGCAAGGCTCCTTCAAAAAACATCTAGTTTTGTCACCACAAACACCACTGTTGCGTGACCTCAGCTCTCCTTAAACAACACGGTTTTCACATCACAAAAATGGCTGGAAATGTCAGCAGGTCTCCTTCAAAAAAAGACCTAGTTTTGTCACCACTACGTTGTCAGGAAATGTCTCCAGGTGTCCTTAATAATATCCAGTGGTGTGACTCGAACTCCCGTTGCCTGTCGTAATACTGCCACAGCCTTCCCCTCCACCTCCTGCTGCAACAGGTGGCTAATAAGCATATGATAATGTGATATGCCATGTTTGGTACACATGTCAACTCGGCGTTACTGTGGTTTGCAAAAACGTTAACTGCTAACATTATATCTTGGGGACTGGGCTGATATGTCATAGTTTAGACCCCACTAATGGCAATTCGTTGTTGTTACTGCATTATCAGACTCATCTATAGTACTTACATTGACCACGTGGGATGAGACTGGCAAGCTGTGTTTACAAACTGTAATGATGTTAAGCACCATAATTACACTCCTCAAAGGCACCGACTCCTGCTTTGAACTGTGTCCCACTCTAACAAACATTCACTTAACCCAGTGGAGAACTTCAGGTCAGCAGACATTAACAGCTCTGTAGAGCATAAACCATAGATTTTAATTGAGTCATTTTTCTATGTCACAATATGCATACAAGGACAGGCGTGCCCAGGGCTTGTTGTCAGGCACTCGTATCACGTGAGCACAAGTCGAACCAGATGCAGTGTTTGGATGAATGTAGGACGTTTTGGGGCAGATTAGTGGGTGGATTTGTTTAACCGCAGATTAAACCAGTATCTCACACAGAAGCTCGAGCAGTTCAAACATTTTTTTAGAAGATTATATCCTCTTGAAGATGCAAGGAGAAAATACAATCATCTCTTCCCTAAAGTTTCCAAAAAAAAACCCTCCCCTACTTTAAAGGCGCTTTGGAAAGAATGTCAGATGATGCAAGTGAAGACCAAGGCAATGAAATTATCCGTTACATTGCTCATTCCAACAGCATCCAAAAACCTGAGAACAGCTCATGATGACATCACTTTGATCTTTAATTAGCAGATCTGATCTGGATCAGTGCTATGAATCTTAATTCACAATATCTAGAAACCCTCTGCTCCTGAACCTACACATAAACAGGTACACCTTTACATGTAAAAAAACCCCCTGCTTTTTAATTCTAGTCTGTTCTTTTCTATTAGGAATTAGTTACAGTTCAGTCCAAAGATGTTTTTACTGGTAAAAATATCATAAACAACTGTATTGCCACATGAGAAATGTGTCAAAATAACAAGATTACATGAATAAAACAATTATATTTCACATTCACTTAGTGCCTCTCCTGGCACACACCGAGCAGCGTTTCCATCCGTGATTCATTTTAATGAAGAGAACTCCCTGAAGTCGTCTCCAGTTACAAGGTAAAATACGTATATCACCTCTGCTAATGGCTGTCAAAATATGGGTCTGCATGCATAAAATCTGTATCCAGAGTGGCAGCAAGCGTAGACAGTGACAGAATTCATTAAGATACAGTTTTGATTACTAATTGCTTTTTCTTTTTTAATGAGTAAACACATGAATAAAAGGTTTAAATGTTGCAGCTTCAGAATAATTTTTAAATAACTTTAATTTGCAGCCTTGAATCAAATTAACACAGATGGTGTGATATTAATTACATGAGGGATGATTGTCTTTATTCTCATTTCATATCAGGTATCAGGTTCAGGTACTACACACCTTACAAACTAGAGTCTTACATTTCCCTTGGAGATTTTAAAACTTCATTATCTGATCATTATGAATCTTTGTAACTTGTTTTTTGTTCCTTGTTTGTTGTGTAGTGGTCTTGTGAATGTTTCTTGTTTTGTTTTTTTTAGGTAAAAGACCCTAATCTCACTGAGATTGCCTGATTTAAATGAAGAGTCATCAAAATCCAAAGTTTGCTTTTATTAGTTTGCGTGGAGATTCCAGGGAAGCTTTTTACAACTTTACTCAACTATTAAAAGAGGTAAAAAGTCAGATTTTTTTTTTGTGCTCCATAGCAGAAAACAACAAGAACTGATGAGGGCTGTTGATTAACACCAATAACTCAAAAGTTACAGCTGCTGACATTTTCTAGCTTTCCAGACTCATTTTCTGACCCATTTAAATTAGAGCCTGATCAATATATTGGTTGGCCAATATTATCAGCTGATGTTGGCCCATCACAGATACATCTGTATCAGCATTTATTATTTGTAATTATTAAGTTCACAGTGAAGTTTAATGTTTCAGTGTACTGATTTTATTTTAGTGCTGATAATCACATTTAAGGGATCATTGCCAAAATGTGTGTACGTTGGCAAATATATTCATACCAATGTATTTTTTTGACTTCCTGATATTGGACCCTAAAATCAAGTGAGACTCTAATTTAAATTCCCACTACACTTTCAAACAGTTGCTGAAGCATTTCAAGACAGACCTGCAAAGACACAACATGCATTTAACATGAATGCCATCGATGAGATAACAATTAGACTTGAATTATTTTTCTCTGTCTGAGTGACCGTATCAGATTCTATTTGTGTATTTTGGCACAAACTACCAGGATTTGAACAGGTGCTCCCAAGTGTAGTTAGCAGCAAACAACTGTTTGCCAAGGAGAAGATAGTCCTTTTTGAAATGTAAATTCCACATTTGTACAGTCTATCAGTCACATACTCACACACTCTCGTATCAGGTTCATGAAGCACTCAGCTGGATTTTGTCTCACAGTTAGCATTTTTCAGACTATATTTTCTCTGCAAAAGCTCCTCATGACAGTCTGTGACACCAGTAATTCTCGACTGTATTAACACGTTTCTGTCTGGTTTTGTAGCAAAGTGAAACTCATTTTCTCTCGTCTGAAACCCAAATCATCAGAAACTCTTGTAGGTTATTTTTTGGCAAACTAAACATCTCCAAGGCTGATTAAGTTTAAGGGGACTCTTGTAGTTTGGTTCATTTGGTTTGGGCTGAGGAGAAAAGCTATAAACTGATGCATTTTAGCTCTGGTTCATGTTGTCGACTTCTTACAAACAGAGGAGAGGAGTAAAAGTAAAGTGATACGGACTAACAGGTCACTCATTGATTGGAAAAGTTCAGCACAGTGAAATCCAGTTCTGGTTACTGACAGTCGTTTATATAGCTTCCAGTCAGATCAACTGTTTGTGACACAGTTTTCTGAACACTCTCTGTCACAATGAGCTCATGAAAAAATAACATTACAATGCAATGGGTAATTAAAACGTAGGTAGCGACAGAACTTAAAAAAACAATATTCCTGGAGATATATTGGATAAATTATATCATGTACTTTAATGGACTTAATGAACTTCCAAAATACAAAGAGTAAGATAAAAGCACAGCAGCCATGGTTTTAACCTCTTTTGACTGTCTGATCAGGGAAGATCCCTGTGCACAGGTGTTACCATGGTTACCGCATGATTTACAGATGTATACATGGTTAATAGAGATCAATTATAAGATTGGTTCCTTAGCAATTTCTGATCAGCAGATGGATTTGATACTCGTACCTTTTGAACTTTGTTTCTACACTTTGAAGCAGACGGAGACCCTCCTGTTTTAAGCTGTCTCGTTTTTTTTTTTATTTGTTTGATCTGCACAGTTTGATTGTCAGCTTTCACACCCTCCTTACAGACTCAAAGACAACAGAAATAGACAACTTTTCATCTTGCCCCCTCACCTTGCATTTCTCAATTTCACAATTTGACTTAGAAACCCTGATCTCAGTGTTATGTTCTGTTGCTGGGTCAAAGAGTCTCGCTGGCCTACAAAGGCTACAAACAACCAGTAATGCTTTGGGAACAGGTGTTACACTGGTGCTACCTCCATCTCTCCATCTTTAAAAAGAATATCTGATGTAGTGAATACACCGTTGTCTAGTCTTCTCATATACTGTAGTGCATCCTCCACTTGTTCAGATGTTTTTTCCAGACAAAAATATCTTCAATATTGGGGCTAATATGATATTTACAGATTGGACTTTCATATCCATAAAAAAATCAATCTAATGATGTTTGATATTATTCTTTTTAGCCAAGCCTCTTGTGATGAGGACTAACAATGAATGTGTTGTAAGTTAAGGGTAATTACACTGCTTTATCTCTTTCACATCTCAGTCTTGTTATGGTGCATTAGAGGAATCTGCGTCTCTTTTCACATTCATAATCGCTGTCGAGGGCCACTGTGAGGGTAAAAACAAAAACAAATCTGAAAGCTTTTGTAGCTGTACACAAGCTTTTGTCCTCTATAGTTTGTGTGTTATTTATTATGTTCCATAGCAAGAATATTTCACTTTCAATTCAGTATAGCTTCAGGAAGATAAATACAAAATTCCTGACATTTCCACCTTTTGTTACATTGCCTCATGCTTCAGTGAATGCACTCAGTAACACCGGAGGAATTTGCAACATCTGCTGAACATTTAGTACCAAATGTTTGCATATTAAATACGTATTCTGCTTTTAAAGATTTGTATCCCATCACATGGAAAATATATATATAAAAAAAGATTCAGTAAATGCTTCATTTTGTGATAAAATGCACATTCACACTCACACACACACACTATAATATGCACACTGCATCTGTTCCTGCTAGAAAAAAGGACAGCTGTAATAAAGGGCCATAACCAAAAATGATATCATATATGCTGGCAGCGTAGTAAAACACCATTAGCAACCCATACTGTACTATCATTTTGCACACATAGCGTGGTTTTAGATTCAAGCTGATTGCCGCATAATTTCCCTCTCCCCAGATCCAAATTAGCCAACGTGCATTAGCAGGTAATTGTCGGTTCAGCGGGATGTTGCCTTCACAGGCTGAAGACCTCATAAAAATCTGGAAGTAGTAGCAGTGCCAGAAACGAGATATTAGTCCCCTGCTAGCAGGGCACAAATGGTCTTCAACAAAAAGGCTTACTGTGGCCGAGTCTCCCTTAGAGGTGAAGATTTCCCCGAGCAGACGTGACACTCTGGGAGATCTGTTAATGATCTCCAGTTCCAACCTTATTGTGTCGGCTAGATTTATGTCTCGCTCAAGGATGGGAGTGAAACCTCATGTCTGTTGTAGGAAGTCAACAAATAAACTGTAACTCTGCACCCTCCACAAGGCCAGCGTTGTTTATTGATACTGCTCCAAAATAGCCGCATTTGACCAAGAGTGTCTTCAAGAAGAAATATTGAATAAGCTCGGCTGTTGATGGCGCACGAGCTATAAGAATATTTATAGGTATTCCCTGTGTTTGCAGATTACAGCGAGAATGCAAATCCTAAACCCTGTGCCGAAGGTCGTAAGATAGGGTTCCTCGGGCTGGGAGCAGTTTGTGTATACATAAAGTTAATGGAGCACGGGGAGGAGGGAAAACAGGAACTGAATTTGTTTTTTTTAATGGCTTAAAGGAAAATGGATGGCGTATAGTTTTGTAATTTAATGTAAGCTTAAATGTAGTTGAAGCCAATGGCAGCGGCCTGCTGCTCCACTAGTGGTCCCAGAGGGCCTGTACACACGAAGAGGAGCTGTGAAAAAGTTGAAAGTGGAGGCTTTTCTTACAGTCACAGAGGTACAGTAACTAACTTCACCTAAAAGGTAGTGAAGGATGACAGAAGTGTTACATCACATCTAAGCAATGAGGGATCTAACATGGAGGATAGGCTTTATTTAGTCAGTTCTGCTGGTAATGTTTTACGTAGGGTTGGGCACTGAGATTTAAATAAATATCCTGATTTTAATGAGAGCTGCAGTGAGTAGTTGTTTCATCAATTAGACTATTGACAGGAAATTAAATAAGTAGGATAGACTTAACATTTTCAGACTCTTTATAGACCAAACAATTTATGGATAACTTCACCCAAAAATAAAAATTCAGCCATCATCCACTCATCCCCATGACAATGGAAAGTTAGGTGAAGTTTCGTAGTCCACAAAACATTTCTGGATCTTCACAGCAAAACAGTGTTGGAGCATTCTCCTAAACAACTGAAGTAGCTGGGGACTGACTTTAAATGTAAAGAAAAAAAAACAACCAAAAATAAAAAACATAAAATAGCTCCATAGAGTTCCTCTGTCATAATCCAATTCTCTGGAGGCCCCTATGTATCCCAGACTGATTTGAAAATATGGTATTTACACCCTCAATGCAAGATAGAGCTTGAGGTGCACGTTAACGCCAGATGTTTTAAAACTTTTTTTGGGGCAAAGTCACCAAACTTTTGACTGATTCTATACATGCAGTTTTTATGTCTAGGTGACAGGTGAAGTTATGGCTCTGTCCCCATTTCTTTAGAAGGGGGCCTGGCCTTGTAATGCCAAAATAAGTGTCTGGGCTGCAAAGTGGCTAGACTTGCGTTTGTTACACTCTTAGCTCAGCTATAGTGATGATTTCGGCCTTTTGAATGGTGTAAATATATGATATATATAACATCATCGTAGTTATTGTTGAAATATTAAAAAGTGATAAAGTGTGCCACAAGCACTGCAACTGTAGCAAAGTTTGGCCATTTTCACTTCAGGGTGGGACATTTCTTTATACAAGAAATCAAACTAATGGTCAATAAATTGAATTTCATTCCATTGTTAATAATTAAAACTGAAACAAAAACGTTGAGTTTTCAATTTTCCTGGAAGCGTTTGGTGTGTATTCAGTTTAATTCAGTACAGCTTATTTTATGCCCACCGAGGCAGTCGTACG
Organism: Pagrus major; assembly: GCF_040436345.1. Classification (NCBI taxonomy): domain Eukaryota; kingdom Metazoa; phylum Chordata; class Actinopteri; order Spariformes; family Sparidae; genus Pagrus; species Pagrus major. The sequence continues at coordinate 36,496,944 of NC_133232.1, forward strand.
CAGCATTTCAGTTAGAAAGCTAAAAATAATTAAGGCTGCAAGCCTGAAAAACATAGTTGTGGAGCTGGTAATAAATTATGATGATATTGTCGTACCATTACACAATAGCTGGTCAAACATAGTTATTTAGAAGCACAGAAGCAAGGTTACTTTCTGTTTTGGGAAATCATAAATAAAACGAGAGGGAAACAACTCATCCAAGTCTTATATGTTCTCCATGCAGTCACCACCTTGCCATAATGATCAAGCTATTTGTACGGACCTCTGGTTTCACCCGGTACCACAACCATCTATAACTGTAAGCTATTGAAATCTTCCTGCTATTCATTAAAATATGAGGGCAGGAAACCGTGCACGGAAATGGGCATTTGACAGATTTAATGAGACTGGTGGCGAACAATGAGCCGTTGGGGTCTATGGCAGGGTGATTCACACTTACTCAATTTAATGGGGAATTAAATTCAGCTGACAGACAAAGGTATTAGTGCGAGTTTGTCACTCCCACCTCCCCCTCCGATAAAATTTTGTGAATTTAGTGAGAGGAGAGATTGAAAGCTGAACAAAGGAAGCTGCTTTCTTATTAAGTTGTGTGGACTGTTTGTGTACAACAATATGAAACCAATTATGCTGATGTAATTATGATGCAGTCATAAGGTACAGTTGGATTTGCGGAGGAGGAGCAGCAGGAGGTGGGGGTGTCATAATTGCATTTCATTGTAAAGAGAGGCTTCGCGGATGATCCTTTTCATTAAATGTTAATTAGATGTCGTACATCTGTTCCAGGTCATCGTGAGGAAAAATATTTAATTTAACAATAGTGATTGATTGAAAATGGAGCCGTGTATGAGATTATTTAATTTCCTCAGCTGATCTTCAGTTCTTCATATTTCTTAATAACAGAACAAATTCTGCTCTCATTCAAACGTCAGTCTGAGAGTCAGCAGTGATGAGGTCCAGTAGTTCTTACACCTCTGCACACCTTTTTGTTTTGTGAGTACACACGTCATCAGTTTGGGGAACTTTAAGACCAGATTCAGTTCAGTTTTATTTCACCTTTTCAGTGTTTATTTCTTATGTTCAGTTTAATCAAGTTCTCCCTGGCATCATGTTAACACCCATAACGTTTCAGCATCCAGCTGGTTCAGCCGTGAGGAACAGACAGCCCAATCTTCCCAACAAAATGATTACAGGCTATTATAATGTTGAGCTTTACATTTCTGATAATTCACAAGACAGAATCACGATGCAGTAGGAAGAATCGATTTTTTTCCCTATTACTAATGGGTCTCCTCAAACTTTATAATCCAGCCTGGAACCCGGGTGTCTTTTTTGGGGGACTTGGCACAATAAATTCATCATGATAGATCAAATATTGAATGTCTTCCTTTAACATACAGTATAATGGTATTTCCGATGATGAAAAACAGTTAGCGCAGATGCTACCCATCCATTTTGATTTCCCATAACGCCTCGGGACCAAAACAGAGAAGATCAGCAATCCCTAGAGGTGGAACACAGCCGTATGTCTGAATTGATTTTTCAATTTTGTAAGAGTTAAACCACCATAGGCAGGAGAAACCTGACCCACAGAGCCTTCCTGAAGGTGAGGTATTACACAACTAACTTTTTGGAAAAAAACACATAAATATGGAAAGACTTCTTTGGAAAAAAAACCTAAATAGTTTTGGTTAGAATCATAATTTTTTTCCCCCGATTGCCACTTTTTGCTACTACTATTTACACATCCATGTGACATCACTGCTGCATACATATTCTGATAGTTCAGGTTGTCCTGAAAAGAATGATGTATGTAACTTGGTTGTGCATTACAGGGTTGATGTTATACAAGCATTATTACACAAAAAGACCAGGCGAACCAAAAATAAAGGGAAAAAATAGGTCTCAGTTAATGTTTGTGTATGAGGGATTTTGGAGCAGCTCACAAGCCAAACCAGTGTGTGCCCAATCAGATTAAGTCAAAAACAACAAAAAAGATTTTCTAAAAATGTGTGTATGCTTAAAACACCTCAGTCGTTCACAAATATTTAAAGCTCCCAGCATGATGAGTGACTGAGGTTGTGCCACATGATTTTAAAGCGTTTCACAGTCTCAGGCAGCCTAATCTAAAGTGGTTACTCCCAATAGTCAAGGACAGGATTTCAGATGACAAACACAGGGAGTCCATACAGGTGGCAGATTTTGGGGGGCGGGGGTGTGGAAGGAGCAGAGATTGATTTCAGAGGTAATTAGAGATGACATTTTCCAAAGACTGTAGTCAGCATCAAAGACCCCGTCTCCAGAGGAGCTGCTAGTTTCCTGGGAAAAGGTTAGAAAAGACCCCTGAAGGCTGCAGGCACCAGCTCCTGTTTCCCTCTCCTTTAGCGAAGCAGACAGATGACAACCTGCTGACACTGTACATTATCACACTGTAGCTGTCACTGGGGGGAACATGAAAGTGTCTGATTGACAGAGGTGTGAATGGTAAGATACCTGTGGGCAGAGTGATGAGGGAAAAGATCTGATTTCCTGTGATTTCCATATAGAGGAAATCAGAGGAATATAGAGGAATTATAGAGGAAATCAGAGGGTAGTGGCTGCTAAACCACAATTTAATATTTTAATTTTTTTCTGCTAGACATCACAGTTGGTATTGGAAATGACAGCAATCATGAAATTGAAAAGTTTTTCAATCTAATGGAATGGTGAAATGTCACAACACAAAAGCTGTGGCAGTTTCTGCAGTCTGAAATGTCTTCAAACATTTATTGTTTGCTCATAACTCAATTTCACACAATTAATAAGTTGAAAATGTCATTGAATGTCGCTGGGACTGTCAAAACTAATGTAAATGTGAATATAAAGAAGAATATAAGTATTAGAACCAGAAGTCTCCCAAACTTCCTACCAACCTGTAGATATATATTCAATTCCTCTTTAATTTTAGTTATCCTAACTTCCATTCGGTCGATGGTCTCATTTCTTTAGTTCAGAGAGTCGACAACAACACACATTGAGAGAAAATATCAGGAAAAAGCCCCGTAGTAAGGTTTAGTAAGGCATCGCCAATTATCTTTTCCCTTTCCACAGAGCCATATCAAAGGTTTATGCTCACTGAGGAGAGAAGGCAAGAAAAAGTGTTTGAATGTCTTGTCCATATTAATAACAGATAAGACACGGCTGTGGAGGGATCATGCCCTGAAGGATGTACCATGAAACACACAGCATATCTTTCCTTTTGTCATCCCAATAGTCAGTGGACGCTAGTTTATTTCTGTGCCAAGATAATGTTGAAAGTATCAAAGAGTTTAAGACAAAACTAGTTCAAATTTTGTCAGTTATTTTCCTGATTACTTCATCAACCATTTGGTCTATAAAATGACAAAGAGTGATGATTAAAACACCCTAAAGTCTAAAGATGATGTCATTTAATTGCTAAAAATGCAAAGATATTCAGTTTATGATCACACACGACAAAGAAAAGCAGCAAATCATCACAACTGAGCAAGTGAATGTAGGGAGTGTTTGCCCTTGAAAAATGATAAACGATTAATCGGTTCTCAAAGTAGTTTTGAGTAGTATTAATTTTCACATCGTTGACTAATTGATTAATTGACTGATCGTTTCCGCTCTGAATCAAAGACTTTTACAATGTGGGCGATATTGGATCATATGAGGAGTATATCACATTGCCCTTCTCTTACTTTAGGTCATCATTATACATGTTGTCAAAATCTAAGATTTATAATAGTGATGCATACATCTAGTGATGCACCTATTTATTGGCATAACATCGGTATTGCCTGTATGCACCTTGTTGAGTGACGTTGACTTATTGGCAAATAAGATGGCATCACTGATGTTGAACTGTTGTCATTCATTCTCCACTGGATGCTAGTGCTGTCCAGCCCCACCATCTCACTGACTGCAGCCACATACCCGCATTACTTTCTCCACCACTCTGTCAATGTGCATGTGCGGATATTCTAGGGACATTTGTTGAAACTACTTCTGTCGGAAGCATTACTGTTGTAAATTGCAAACATACTATTGTACTGTTTAGAGCCCGACCGATACGGGATTTTTGAGACCAGTACCCATTTAAGAGGGGAAAATCCACTGGTTGCGATATGGTAGCCGATCTATTGAATTTTTGAGCTGAATGTGGATTTTGCACCAATTTTGAAAAATGAAGAGTTCATTTTAACTGATCATGTGTTGTATGCATTAAATATTGATCTGAAAAGTAACAAAAAGCTATAGCTGTGAAATAATAAATGCAGTAGAGTAAAAAGTACAATATTTCACTCTGAAGTGTAGTTGAGTGGAAAAAGTAGCAGAAAATACCCTTGAAATACTCATATAATGTACAAGTAACTATAAATTGTACTGAAATACAGTACTTGACTAGATGGACTGCAGTAATACACTTGCATTACTTTTTCCAGGACTCTGGCAACGTGCCGTGTACTCGTGTGGTTAGTTTTCAAACAAAAGTGAAAGAAGACGTCTGCGGTGTGGGAATATTACACCGTCTCGGAAAACATCAGTGACTCATAGTTTGCGAGATATTCCAGTGACATTTGCTGACGTGATCCTCTTGGTGAGAGCCCTGAGATGTCTTTTAAGTGCAGGCCGACACAGACCACTGTGTTAAAACAACACAGACCGCATCATTAGAGCTGTAAACCAACGCCTTGCTCTAATGGAGTCCGATCCCATATTCTGCTCCGTGACCTAACTGAATCCCTGATATAAGGAGCGCTACTTTGATGAGGATGTTAAACAACGTGCACCAGCAGCACTCTATGCCCAACTGATGGATCGGCCTTCAGCTGCCGGAGCTGAAGATGAGATGCACGTTAGAGAGAGAGCTGATCACCCACAGAGTAAGAGGACATGAAGGGACAGGGTACAGTCCACTGTGCATGACATGATTAAGGAGATTCTGGAGGAAGACGGACCAGAAAATAAAGTAGAAGGCGTCACAGCAACTTGATGGTTCCTTCTATATTTTATTGCTTTTCTACTCACTCATACATTAACATATAATTACATTAATTTATGTTACACAAAGAGAACAGTTTTGTCGAGCTAAATGCTGCACTCTCCTCATTAAGTTGGTAGTTGTATGGCAGGATGACAAGGCTTTTGAAGCAGTCTTTTTCATGGGAGAGAAGGTTAATATTAGAAGTAGTTTTATTAGAGGATATTTTTAACATCGCAACAGTATAGGGCCAGAATTTCCATATCAGTGCATCCTTAATAATTTCCAGAAATAGAGTGAGTCATGTATCTGTAATATGAACACAGTTCTCAGTGAAATAAAGTGGAACTTTTCACATTGTCAACACACCTCAATACATATATAAATATGAGGCTCAAGACCCTTTTATATCCAATGTTTGCTGCTATAGCAGAGAAAATGTGACAACATGTACTATATTCTGCTTTTTCCAATTACATTTCAAGGATAACACTGGAGATATTTATATTTGTTGTTGTCAACATATCCCATGAAAAGACCAAAACCAACAATGCATCAGTACATCTCTCAGTACCGTCTGACTTCCCCACCCTATCTGCTGCTGTCATCACCAAGTCCATTCACTCCCACTGAAGATGGGATTCGTCAAAATGGGTCACAGAATATACATTTTCCTTTTACTTCCTGTCTTTACAAGATATTTTGTCTTGTTGCTTTCCTTTGACAGTTCAGTTAGTGTAGAGAGAGGGACAGGAAACAAGGGGAGCAATATGACATGCAAGGATCAGGGATGTTGCAGTGATGTGTCATGGTATCTTAACCTTTGGGCTAACAGGGCGCTCATAAATTGTCCTTTTCAAAAAAAGCTGATTAATTTCTTTTAAAGGCTGGATACTGAAGATTTTAGCAAACGTTTCTCACACAGAGGGAAATGGTGTTTGAAAGGGATTATTTTCAGAAACAGTCTGACTATCAGTGGCTGTAAATAAAGACGGACAACGCGTCCCCACCTTCTCCCATTCTACAAAATTAGTTCCAAAATATCCTGGATACAAGCGCTGCCATCTTGTGTTCGTGATGTCATCAGGTGTTGGAGTATCGAGGTCCCGCCCATACAGGACTTTGGGGAGCTGTCATGTTGTCCTTCTTTATAGACAGTAAATCAGGGGTCGAGTTCAGGGCTGATGCCGATAATTAGAAATCAAGGAGACTGGAAACTGATATTCTTTTGCAGAAAAAACTAAAATCTGAAACATCCAGTGATGAAATAAAGTACAATATGGAAGTTCTTAACTTGAGCATGTCCACTTTCTGCTACTTCACTCCTCCTCTCCACTACATCGATTGATACATTTAGTTACTAGTCACTTTGCAGATTCAGATTATTCAGTGTTAATAGACTATTAATCGCGACAGGTTACCAATCAGGCAGACATTCTGTTGTAGGTGAGACACTGTGTCAGAGGACGTTGCATCCGAGCCAGAGTAGCACATTTTTAAATTAGTTTATTTTATCAACAATCTGACAAAAAAAAAATCACTGATACAGACAATCGGAAGATGCTGAATATCTTATGATAATCGGTCAGTGTTGGTGTTGTTCCTACACAATCGTCACCATCAGCTGACCTGTCATGTTGTTCTGATGTCATAGCTCCTCTTGAAGTTGTTCCTGGGACATCATAATGTTGATCCAGGACCACAGTTTCAACTTATGAAACGGCGTCAAGCACCACATCTGGAGCAAGCTGTTGTGGGTTGTGTGCAGGACTCTCACTTGGAGATTGGGGTTGGAACAAACTATTATACTTTTCACGTATTATTTTTACTAAGGTCACATTTTATTTTCTGTTTCTTTTCGTTTTTTTTTTGCTGTTTGGTTAGCTTTATGGAACTCAAATTCTTGGTTAGGTTTAGGAAAACAAGGTTTGGGGTAAAAATTGACCCTTTCACAGCGTTAAACACGTGTTTGAAAGGATAACTTCTCCCATGTGCATATTTTTTCTGGTCTTCCCCCAAGTCACTGAGCTATGATATTACAAAAATGTGATTTGACACTTTCAATGATGGCCCCGGAGAGACATTGATTATGATGTTCAAGGAACAACACCAACACTGTGATATCAGATCGTGCAGTCAGCCGACCACTTTGGTCCAGACTGAAGTAACAACTGTGATTGAATTGCCATGAAATTTGGTACAGATGTTCACGTCCCCCTTAGAATGAATAGTAATCAGTTTGCATAATTTACTTGAGTCTGTGTCTACCCCTGTTGATCTGCTTGGTCTAAAGACGGGCTTCTCTATGTTTACTATGGCTGTAATACGTTACCCCCTAGTTCCAGCATTCTCTGTGTAGCTGCTGTACACAGCTCCTCACTGGTCTATATGGAGAAATGTATGATCTTTTCTGTGTTACCTTCCAGTTAAACCTTCACAAACGGGTGTTTTCATATAGTCTGCATTATTCAACAAGATGCATAATCTAAGTTTGGATTTTGACTTCTATACGTACCTGAAAGAACAGAACTCAGGAGGGTGTTTTATAATTAATGTGCATGTTCGCTGTGTGTTATTTACATTATCAATGAACTGCCTGAGGCACCTTGTCGATGCTTCTCAGACGTGTCTGGCACTGAGCTTTCCCTTTGTGTGTCTGTGTGTGAGAGAGCACAGTGTGTGAGGACAAAGAGATGATGAATATGAAGCTATGAGGTAATGCCTTTTTGCAGAACCAAACGTGCTCGCTCTTATTATCACATCTTCCGTTGCAGTGACTGCAGAAATTCACACCATCTGTCCCTATTGATTATATTATGTCTCTCATTTTATCCTGAAAATAAAACTGTTAAGAGTTCGATTTTCTAGTCACCAGATGTGTTTTTAGTGGGATTGTGGCTCTGAACAGTACACAGTATTGCCCTCTAATTTCTGGGAACATTCATGATTAAAAAAGGTTAGTTTAGGAGAATGTACAAGCATTCATAACAATTGTGTGATATCTACACTTGGTTGCCTCCTTAATCTCATTTTAATGATATTTTCAATGCAAATCATTAAATAATGAAATTAGTGTATCGTGTGCCAGTAAATGATTAATGTCTTATCTCTGAACGTCTCACATCTTGGAACAACTGCTTCAGAATTACACGCTCCATTAAAACAGTGAAGGAAAAGTGAAAAAAAGGCTCATCCTCCTGGCAGAAAGTACATTGCTCTGAGAATTCCCAGTGCAGCTCGGCAAATATCCACCATGCCACCGAGAGGTCTGAATAATGATGATTCGATGGTATTAGGAGACCACTGCATCCCCCAATTAAATGATACAAAAGCGATAAATGTGTTTAGTTCTCAGAGTTTCTATCAATTCTTTGAAATTATTAGATTTATTCATCTTTGCTTTCCGATGGGAAAACACATCCCTGATTCAGGAGTTATTTTGTCTCCTACTCAGCTGAATATATTGACTCATCAATATATAATGTCAACGATTTTTGGGAACTGCTGGCAGAAAACAAAGCAACACTCAAAGCGACAGACAGGTTGTCTCCCTGGTGTAGACCTATTAACTCAATTTGTGCCTCAGCAGAGAAATGTTGGTATAAATCGGCCTCAGTGTTTCCACCTCTTTCGTTTTGTTTTGATGTTTTCTTTTTCTCTTGTGCTGCTCACATTAAAGTCACTCTATTGGGCACAATGCTGCCACACACACACCTCTCCCTGTGACAGGCCTTTGAAGCTCAGCTCCTAACACCTTCTGCCAGTCAGGACCCTCAAATGCACCACCGGACTTCCAGACAAGACCAGAGGGGCTTTCATTTGCCGACGTTTCACTCCTCGATTTTCATTTTCCGTACTAGCCTTTCACATTTTCTTGTTCTTTACATCACTCCCTAAGAGCTTCATGGTCCACTGCTCTGCTCCTTCTCTGCACCTCGGTTGAATTAAGTGGGGACTGTGACTCAGCCGTGGAGTTTTGGAGAGGATCACACGCTGAGAATTACTGTTTAAAGTGACTACATCTGTAATGTGTGGGCACTATGGTTGAAATCAATGATGATATTAAGATATTATTCTTATGATAATGATGCATAATAATCAAATTGTTGTTCAGTACAGTGATGTTCTGGTATGCATTTATATATATAAAAAAGATAATAAATTGGCAGACTTAATGTTGACGGTGTAAGATTGTCCTGACTTCCTGTCAACAATATAATTTTCTTCAACACGGATGGAAATTGTCCGGAGGTCCTTTTAAACATATCTTTAAACTGAGTTTAGGTTTTGCGGAAATGTTAACTGCATTTTATCCTGGTGACTGGGCTGTGAGTGCACAATATAAGGGCTGTGGCTAACGACTAGTTTTTGTTATTGATAGGCTACTGATTGTTTATTGAGAAAAAAGGAGAACAGTTCTGGTATTCTCCAGCCTGGGTCTTATTTCCATAATTGTAGGCTTTTTGATTGTCGGCCGTGCTAACTTTGCACCTCTGTTGTAGAGATTTGGGAATCAAGGAATATATCAGGGAAAGCAGTGCAAAGCTTTCCAAATAGTCTTTTAGTATGATTCAAAGTAAACACAGAAATCCAGCTCTACATTTGCTACTGAAGCTAAAAACAAAGGGATTTACTTCATGGGTAACTTGTCTGCTGAACAGTTATAATCATAATCCATTAATCAAAAACATAATCTAAATGAGCATAGTTTTAAAATGAGAAATGTTGATTTTAAATGCTAAAATGGATGGATTGTATGACGCTAAACAGGAGTTTAGAAACTTGGTCATCATCCAGTGTTACCTGTCATGATGCTCTCAGATAACGAACAAGCACGCTAATGGAGTAAATAAACTAAAATAATACTGAGTCAAAGTAAAATCCTACATGTATTTGTGTCCACATCCACGTTTTCTGCTGAGAACGCTGTTCACATACAGCCATTTTGAGAAAGCAAAATAGGGTGTTGGGAAAAATAAACAAGCAACATTGAAACTGAACATATCTGCAAAATGTTCACTGTTGAAATCATCAAAATGGGTTGTTGTTTTTTCATTCATACAGTACGGGGTCCGCTCATGGCAACAACAGCGAGGTTCATGCTTGATTTAATTTTAAAGCAATAAAGCCAGAAATTAAATGTAATGTTCATAGTAAGGTATTGAGAATATGAACAGTAATTCAACCTCAACCTCCTTGTCAAGCTGGTTGTACATTCTACGTTAAGCCTCCATGTACTTTACAGTATGAATGTCACACTACTTCCTGCATTGATACTACACTATATGTTTAATTAGAACATAAATCATGAAATGTAATTTGTAGGAGACATGGTTTGGGCTCTCCCGCTTTAATTCTGCTCATCTACCAGACTTTACGGAAGAATCCACATTTGAAACATTGTAACATCAAAAGTGGGATGAAAAAGGAAGTCCAAAAACATCACAGAAAATGAAAAGGCAAATAAAACATGAAAGGGGAAGCCATAAACAATACATGAACATACCTCACATCAAACGCTACATAGCATAGCTGTTTTTCCTTTGATCGCATATTCAGCATTTTAAATCCGTGCACCCTCTTGCACTCAAACATTATCGCTGAGCCCACAGGTGACAATAATCAAAGTCTGTGAAGGTCACGGTCATTGAGATCAGGCCTCCGACTGTCTCCTCCTCCAATGTCACAGTTAGCCTGTGATTTTCACTCCTGCATCTGGCAGGGAGTGTGAGGGAACAAGCCAGATGTGTCACAGTGAGTATACAGACGCGCTGACAACACTGTGTTCGACAGAGGTTTGACAACAGTTTCATTTCACGCAGGTTCAAGTTCACATCTGGTATACTGCAGCCATTATACTGAGCTGTGTTTGTCTTCTTGTTTGTGTCCGAATATCCTCGGTTTCATTTGGTTCATGTGTTATAAATGATAAACAGATTTCACCAGATTTCACCTGATATCATTTCGGACAATTGCAGAAGAAAATACCAACATCAAGTCTCTCCGTGGTGGAAACAATATATTATTGTGCCTACGTTGCCCTGATGACCCTCTGGCAGATGCAGACATACTATGCTTTTCAAAATGTACACATTCACTGGGCAAAATAAGACAATTACAACAGCTTGCATTGTATGGGCCTGTTATATCATGTTCATTCTGGGCTGATGCTGATATTTTAGTATAAAGCTGATACAGTATGCTGATATTATCATGCATACCTAGTAAAGTCTTAAAAAAAGCTTCACGCCGAACATACATGATTTTATCTCGACACTTCCTGACATTGTAGGCCAGCTGTCTACTACGGGAGAAGGCCTAGTTAGTCGTACCCAGCAATACATCAAAAAAGTGTTAGAATGTAGTTATAGAAGAAGCCGTTGTAAGATTTAAACTGCTTAAAGTCCCTATTCTGTGGTCTAGCTGGTCTACCCTCACATCATTAATAAAGCTGAATGGGAGGATGGAGGTGTCAGCACTCCATTAGGTAGTCCTACACAGTGTTGCTTTAATAGTCCACGTTAATGCGCACACACCGGCTCGTATGTTTCTGCTCTGTTGTGTTCTGTCTTCATCAGCAGTAAGTTGCAAACCTCATGTCTTGGATTTCTTTCTTTTTTTTTTTTTTACCCCTGATTCCATTTTAACATCAGCAGATGACATGTGTGTGGAAGAAGCTTGTACCAAATGATGTAGTGAACGTCTATGTGTGGGAAACACTGGTAGTTAACAGGCGGGTAGTTAGTTATCTAACAAACCAGCTAACTACTGAACTAGCTTGCTGACAGACAAGAGACACATCAGATATTTACAAAAGTCCAATTTATTTGGTGACTGGCAGGACAACATCTTCAATTTTCAATTGACACAGCTTGACTTCTGACATCTAACAAGTCAAGAGTTGGTTAAAGCTGATATCTGGCTTCTGTTAGCAGTCAGCTTGTTTGTTGATTTCTCCTGTCTAGGAAAGTCTGAAACTAAATCAACGTTTAAAATATTCTATGGTAGCTGTCTTTTATTCTCTGTCCTGTATTATATGTTGCTTCTGGCCCTACCTTGCCTCCTCCGAGTTGCACTCAAATTAGTGATCGACGGCAGTGACACAAAGGCAAACAAAGACCACCTACAAACACAGAAAAGGTGATCTGTGTTCTGACACAAATCAACATGCACACCGTGTCCGACCACTATCTCCCTGAGCCTCACAACTCACAATAAATTGAGAATAATGAGAGGCAACAAAAAGTGATACAAAACTTCACTCATGACCTTGGAAATATTGTCCTGGTGGAGGTTCAAGCAAAAACAGGTAGCGGAGTTGAAAATGATTCTCAAGATAAGAACCTGATGCATAAAAAGAACAACACTCTGATCTTAACTCAAAACATCCGAGTCTAAAGTCCCCAAAGAGCCTCTGACAGCACCAGTTCTTTATACTTTCATTAGACTGTGGAAATCCATGGGAATACAATATATCCAGTGTTTCCCCTACCGTTGTATCGGGGGGCGCCCTGCCCCCCCAACAGGACCCCGCGCCCCCCCTGAAAGTCAAGTTAATTTCATTTATATCACCAAATCACAACAGAAGTCATTTCAGGTCACTTTTCCTATAGAGCAGGTCTGGACCGTGTTCTTTAATAAATAATGATGTTATTGATCTAATTTAAGCAGCGAGGATATTTCATTTCATTTTCTTCATTGTGGCGCATCTACGCTTCTCCTCCGCTCTCTGTTTTACGATGGGCGGAGCTTCGCACCGGCGTACACACAAACAAACACGTGAACACACACCTGCAGACAGACACGGAGAGAAGAGGACAACATGTCGCGTCGACCCCCACTGCCTGAAAAACAGGCGAAAATATCCACGTTTTTTAAGCGCACTCAAAGTGATTCTGGCGAGGCAAACGTTAGCTCTGCTGCTAGTAGTAGCGAGAGTATCTCTGCTGCTGCTGGTTCAAGCACAGAGCAGAGTACATCCATGGAGCAGAGCAGCAGCCCACCTGTCCAGTCACCATAGGCTGACAGGGTTCGACCCAACTTGGCTGTCAGAGAGGAAGTTTTCCTCCTGGTTGTACAAAACTGATATTGGTAAGTACGCAAAAAAAGAGAAACAAATAAAACACAGATAGATGGATAAATAAACAAAAGTGGATTAATAGTTGTAAATAGTTGTAAGTAATTGTATCTGTAATTTGCACAAAAAAGAAAGATATTGCAAAAGTAGTTGTAATTGTTGGAGAGAAAAGAGAAAAATATTGTCAAAGAGTGTTCAAAAGTATTGTTATTAAAATGATTCCTGTTTGTTAACAGTCAGCCTGTTTGGCCTGCTGCTCCAGCACCCCCCAACCCCCCAACTTGTCAACCTAGGGGAAACACTGATATCTGTCAATTTTAAAAGATATCTACCAACCAAAAACAATTCAAATGTTATTATTTTTAAAGAAAAACACACTCTGAATGAACGAATGAATAAATGCAAATTTATTTCGGACATGTGAAAACAAACGGAAACAAAAAAAAGACAAGGAAAGACAAGAAAACAAAAAAGAAAACAAAAAAAAGAAAAGAAAACAATGTTGAATTAGTTCAACAACTAAGCATAATAAAATAAAAATCATCTTAGTATATAATACTAATACTAATGTATACAAAGTATATTCCATTAACAAGTACTGGCATGCTCAAAAAGGAGCAGGAAGAAGTATACACTTAATTTCATTCTACCCCTTCTCCACAACTCAGTAATTAATCATAATCAATTTACTTCCATTCCTCTCCGAACATAAATAATAACATACTGGTACCAGACCTTACATGCAAACAGGAAGCTGGATGCTGAATGTGTCTCACTAAATCTAATAACAAGAAATACAAGAAACACTTCCAATTCAAAGCTTGTGTCAAAATATCACTTTTTAGATAATTTTCTTGTTATACAACTTGGCAGGAATTTGCACAGTTTGTTGTGGTAATTACACTGTAGGTCTTTGTAAGACATTTTCTGTTTTATTCAACATGTTGACCAAGACACCCAAGTAAATAAAAGTGAACTTTACTTTAATGTCTGGGGCGTTGTTTAATCCTTGCAGTGCTGCGTCCATCTGTTTGGCTATCTGCGAAACATGCTGAGCGATGTACACAGGGGACTCTGTACTCGTCTTTGAATACAGTTTCCTGGATTACATGCCAACAGAAGACTAGTCATTAACATTTTCCTGCCTGTGTTTGCCTAAAAGAATTCTATATTTTTCATCGATGCATTTACAAATTAATCTACGTGTGACAACAGTTTGTTTGAAAAACAGGGACCATAATCAACATTTTATTCATTGATCATAAACACTGTTAAACAAGGTCAAATTTATGTTTACATGAGGTGAAGTTTCTGTTTTTATAATAAGACTGTTGGATGAAACTGATGTTTACTTCACATCTATGAGTAACAAACCAATTATCCGTCTCTTCTTGTCACAGTTATGGAAGGAAGGGCAATCGTTTGATAACTCAACAACAATGAGACGTGTCACTGTTTGTGTCTTCCATGTGTTTTATTCTCCACCTGCTGTTCATCGACACAAAGGCGAGGCTTGTCATGAGGCAAAATAAACCAATAAACGTCACAAATTGAACAAGAATGTGTCATTTTGAGAAAAATGAACTTTTTGACAAGAACTCAGCAAGATCTTAGCTCATTGTTTCTCACTTTTATCTACCTTAATTATACCACAAAACATTGTCTCAGAAATCACCATGACTCCTGACAACAGGGAGGATCCTTTTTTCTCCACCAGCCATTGATGCGCAAACATCAAAAACCACACTGGAGACAGTTTGTGACTGTGTATAATTAAGCAGAATGTTGTTTATATCCCTCACTCTTGTTGGACAACTAAACTGAATTGAACCTGAAAGCAAAATAGAAACTCTCTCTCCCTAGTGGCGGGGGTGTAAGCTGCCTGCAGTGCCCCCCGATTCGCCTCCGGCCAGCATCCTTTGTTGCATATCATTCCCCATGTCTCTCCCCTAATTATCTGTTATCTCTTTACTGCTGGCTATCAGACAAAAGCATTAAATGCCCCCAAAAGTAACAACATTAAAAAAAAAACACTAATCTAACATTCAAACATAAACATGAAAACATGAAAAAACTGAAAGTTGAACTAAAACTGAACTAATCTTTTTAATAATCTTAAAAATAAAAGTCTATCTCCCCTCGTCATGACAGAACTCAATAGCAGGTTTCATTGAAGTTTTCTGGATGTCAGACCCTTAGTTTTCTGGTTCACTCTCACTGTTGTAATGGCGTTGTTTTCAGATGCAGAGGCAGCTCCTGCACTGACAGACACAGTTGACACAGGAGTATTTAGCAGTTAAAGTCCTTCAGTGTGTTATATAGGCTCTTGTGCCCAAAGTCAGCGCCAAGCCAGCCGAGCCTTTTAATTCTGTGACTTCTTGCCATCACACTCAACTACACGTCACACATTTGCATAATTTATGACTATATCACGATACAAGTGAAACTAACTGGAAGCTGAAAACACGACAGAACCGACTGGAGACACTGTGAGTGGTGCTGGCTCAGGCGTGTGTGAGCTGACCAATCAGAGCCGACTGGGCATTCGAGAGGGGCGGCCCTTAAAGAGACAGGAGCTGAAACACAACGTTTCAGATGGAGGGGGATTACAGTGCTGGACAGTATGAGAAAACTGAGGTCTTTTTTAAGCATTAAAGCATGTAAACCTTTTCTAGTAGTTACCCAAATTAAAAGTATGAACCTGAAGATGAGCATAATATGTCTACTTTAAAAAAAGATATTTTTCTCAGTAGTTGATAGAAACTAAAACCAGAGCTGAAAGAGAGTGAATATTGAACTTACATTCATCAGATGGCCAGAAACACGACTCCAAATGAATGATAATGTTGCACTATAACTACTAGATCTGTAAATGTTTTACAACAAGTTCACTGGAACAATGAATTAGGTGATAGAACCACTTCTGCTGCTCCTAAATGGCAAAAAAACAAACAAAAAACAAAAGGAAACAGTAGGTTAATTGTAGGTGTAACCGCAGCATTGTCTCATCATAAAGTGATTTATAACATCTTGGAAGGTAGTGACATGATGTCTTTCTGCCGATAGGGGCATCAGGTCTGAAAATGCTTCTTTGTGTCATTGCAGAGGGCATAGACAAACAATATTTTATTGTTTTAATTTGGAAAACTTGTCAGTGATTCTTCTAAATGATGATGTATAAGAGTCTGAAAACTCAATTTACCGGTCAGAACAGAGTGTTCTGCACAAAGCAGGGATTTTGTGCACAGTACACAAAAAGAAGAAAATCATGTTTTCGAAGTCACGTCCAAAAGATAATGACATGATCAGTGACTAATGTCAACACTTTTCTCAGAAATGACTTCAGACTTTTGTGCCTTGCCTCCGCCCTATAAGCAGGTTAGTAACCTTGAGCATTATGGCGTCATTATGACCAAACTGCACTCTCATCTCGTCAAGATGCAAAAATCTCATTTGCATGGCACATCTCAGGGAGAAGAATTCCACACTGCGATATTGCGTTGCAGGACTAAATGGATTTCCAAGTGCCTTCACACGTATTACCGCATCTTTATGTGTTTTATGTAGACAGCAATATCACCGCAGTGGAAACGCTGGTGTAACATTGAGTTATCTATAGGCACTTCAATCAGTTCACTGGTAATGAAGTCAGCGGTTGAGTAATTTATTGGTGTGTTCCTCACTGTGATAATGGTGTTTTGCCTCATTAAGCTTCATACTGTAGGCAGATCTTTTGTCTTAGGGGTTAGCTGCACAGGTTTCACTCTGGCTTCAGGTGATAATTTGCTCTGTTTTTTCACAGATTTTACATATCTGCTTCCGTTACATATGGTTATGGAGTCCATAATTTGTTTTTATAATTCATGTTTGTTTTATCTGCACATCAGCAATAACTTACGACAACAATATGCAAGGCCATTTTAGCCTTGAGTCATTATTATTGTGGCGGCATTCATACATCAGTATTACATAGTACTCCGAGCACAAAAAGTAGGGGGAGTTGATAGTGTAAAAATTCATTACCCTGACAGTCTTTTTCTTCATCTGTAAACAATACCTTTAACCAAGTTCTTTGTGAGGAGTGCTGGCCATTAAATCCTGAAGCCGCTCTACAGAAGTCATTACTTTTAATGGCTACATTGATGAATGATGGTGTTGGGGCAGGTTGATGAGGTCAGGGAAGCATCTGAGTGTGATAATACCCCTAAAGACCTCAAAGGGAACAGGTTGTGTTACCGTCAACAGTGTATTTCTAGCTGTTTTTTTGTTCTCAAAACTGTAATTGGTACCATCATACACACTAATGACCGCAGTGTACTTTCTGCACAAACAGCTCTTGTTAGGATTATATGGACTAAAGGTTACACTTGCTGGGAACAATGCTGCACTGGCTTTAGGCTCTGTAGTGTGTACAGTACATGGTTGCTGGCCAAATTAATGAAATACTTTAAAAACCCAACCCCCAGTGACAGTGTGTGGCCATCTGCAGTTATTCTGAAATATTACACAGATAGTTTTGTTGCCTTTGAGATCTTTAGTTTTATACCAGATCAAATTGCTTCTGAATCTCTGCGTTCCCTCAGCCTCTGTTGTCGCTCTTTCCCCACAGCCATTGTTGTTATTGCTGTCCTTAAATTTATCACCACTACTGCCGTTTTCCCTTGGTTACCATTAACACTTTAATCTAACACAAACCCCACTGTATTAAAGAAAAAACAATCGACATAAAGGCTGAGTATACAGACATAAATTCCCATACTGCACAGTGATACAGTACATTCAGTCGGGTTTCTGTAATACTTTAGGAACTAAGAGGCCTCAGTGAGACTGAGTGTGTGAAGATATTTTCTGTCCAGCATTTCCTGTAGTTTAATTCACCAGAGAATGATTTACTTCATTTTGCCCCAGGAGGAAAAACACATGATCAACTAATGTAATTAGTTCTTAACAATTAATGTTAGAACAATCCGATAAACAGGGAAAGAGGAACGAGAGTGAGAGCGATCAATAAACATGCAACTTCTTTACTTAATCAACTAGTGGTTGATTGATCATCCGTTAAAGGCCTGTTGTCTAACGGGCATCACGTTATTGCTTTTGTTATCATTTTGAGTTGTTCTACAGGCGGCATGAAATCATCATCAGTTATCATCTCATCACTGAAGGCTAAAGTCTCCCTCCTTGAAAATACAGAAATGTCTCAGTAACTGAGACTGAGTGAAATAAAGAAGCAATGAAATTATTTGGGAGGTATCTTTAATACGCAGTGGAGCACAGAGGTGTCAGTTGAACGTTTGTGTTGTTAAAAGGAGGTTTTCTTGTAAACTAACAAAAGTTATATTTACATTTAATTTTTATATTTATCTATATAGCACTTTTCAAAGACAACTTGCAAAGTGCTTTAAAAAGACGTAAAAACAATTGAAATTACAGATGATGAATAATAGTACAATTAAAGGTTTGAGGTAATTCATTTGTCATAAAACACATCTCCTGTATCTCCTTCATGCTACACAAACGTAGGACGTATATACCGTTTTTTATATACATATACACAAACATGTATACACCCAGGAAATAATTCTGTTGTGCATTTTTAAATTTGCATCTCTGTGGATGAAAACAGCGGCAATAAGATTGTGATAATATGGTCGGCATCTTCATAATAAAAGTTCAACATCAGGTAAACGCGTTTGAGCACCAAGCATCAATGATGTACACACAGAGTCCTCCTCTCCTTGTCCTGCTGTCGTCCTGCACTGTCTCTGGGATGTTGTGGTGGAGACAGGTCTCTGTAAAGATGTGAACACAACAGTCTCTGTTGTTTGGACAGTCCCAGTTTGTCCAAGTCACATCCCTGCAACCTGATATCAGCCAGCAGCAGCTTTAAATCCAGGCTGAATTAGCATGGCTCCTATTCGGACACTCTTCCTCTCCTCTCTGTGGCGATCCAGGTTGTCAGGTTAGATAGGCAAAACATGCTATGGGCAGTGAGCGTCTTTAAGTCTGCTGCTCTTAATCCAAAACCTGTGATTTCTTTGGAAGAGCTATCTACAAAAAGAAAATAATTGATACAATAATAAAACAAGAGAGGTAAAAATCTCTCAGAAGAATGACCAAATCAGACATTTAAAAGAAGAAGCAGAGATAGCCTGCCAGATCTCCTCCGGCAGCTCATTTCAGACTCTTGGGGCCCTGAATGTAAAAACTTGGTCTCTCCTGGTTCTTGGCCTTGACCCAGGAATTACAGACCTCTGCCAGAGCATATCAGGCTGCCTGCAGGCTCCTAAAGGGGTTAATCAGGGATAACCCCAAGTAATCATTAATATTTTAAAATCAATTCTAAAACGTACAGGAAACCAGTGTGGAGATGATAAAATAGGGTTTAGTGGATATCGTGAGAATATCCTGCATTGTTTACATGCATCTTTACAAGCTGACAGTCTTCCTGTCACTTGCCTTTGTTGGTGCATTGCTACATTTCTTTGTGCATAACCGCTGCCAATTGTCAGCATCAGTCAATCAGGTTAACAGCTTGAAAGATGCAAGATGTGAATAATGTGGTCCGTGTGACTGGGAGCATGTACTGTATGTGTATCCTCATGCATAATACAAACATAAACTCAAAATACACATAATCCAAGTCATTTGATCGATGTTTTGAACAAAACTATTGCAATTAATAAATATTCCTATAGACTTTTTGAAATGTGTATAGGAGCTGACTTCAGCTAACACTGAATACAGTCTGAGCTGAATACTTGAAGGCGTAGACTTCCCGAGGCAGCATTTCTGACCCTGTGGGCGGATGAAGGTCACATGGTTGCATAACTATCTGAACTCTGAGCTGTACACAGTTTTTCTTTTAAGTAAAAATGATGTAGAAATGTTGTGTTTGTGCAGTGCACAAGCTGCCCCTTTCTCTCCCACAATTAACCACTATGGTTAAAAGAGATTTCTACCCTGAGTTTTACTCTGAATGCTGCATATTAATCAGCTCTATTGAACAAATGTGTATAAAGAACATTGAACAAACTGCAAAGCTGATAAAGAAGAGACTGTTGCAGTGGTTATAGCCAGACATGTTACACTGCCAGCCTGGTGTGACAAATACAGAGGAATGAATTGAGTGGCAGCATGTCATAACAGTGGCAGCTCAGACAGCCGAACCATTACAGGAATTCATCGGTAGTGGTCAGATATTAGATGTGAACGGTCGGAAGCACTTTGCTGTCACTGCCAAAGGAAATGTACCACATGTGGGCCAGGAAACATTGCATGAGAGTCATCAATGAGAGTGTTTCATAGAGTGTAGTAGACAAATATCTTTACAGTGTTGAAACTGTTTGTCCATTTATCAGTCAGCCAATGTCAGCTGACAGAATAATAACTTTAATAATAAGAGATCATTTTAAAATTTTCAAAAATTATCATTAAAGCAGGAACGTCTAACATTTGCTGGTTTCAACTGGTCAATTAAACAAACTATTATACTTACTATTTACTTAATTGCGAAGATTTGCTGCTTTTCTTGAGAGTAATTGAAAAGTCTTTATGTTTTAAAAAGCTATATGAAGACATCACTTTGGGCATTTTTCACTAAACGATTAATCGTGAAAATAATGGTCAGATTAATCGATGGTGAAAATAACCAGTGTATGTTAAAGCTGCTGTAAGTGATATTTTCTTATTAAAATAAGTGCTTAATCGCTCTGTATTCCAACAGTAATCACAGTTTTAAAGTGTTTGGTCACCTGTCTCTCCTCCTCTTGCTCATGCAGTAAAAGAGAGAAGACATTTTTTGGTATCCCTGCCCTCTTTATCCAATCAGGACAGAGAACTCCATAAAGAGGTGGTCCTGCCTGTTCAACATATTCAGTACACCAGATATCACAAGACTCTTGTCCAGATACATTCACATAGATGCACTGAATATTCATTTCACTTTCAGGTAGACTTCAGAAGTTCACTTAAGTCTTATGCAGCATTCAAAGACAAAGAGTTATTTTCTTTCTAAACATTTAATTCCTTAGACTTATCATTTCACTTTTAATGTCAAGTTCAAAACATATGATCTTATTAGTGTGCCGTGTCAAAAATAAACTGCCTGTTATCATGTCTGAAAATGAACTTTCGAGCGCTGCTGCAGTTGCCTGGTAAACTGAAACATAACCGCAGGAAATAAATGGGATGACCAAAAATAATTAACGTACATTTTTCATAAAAATATGTCAAAGATTAGGCACTGTGGCTCTGTGCTCAGAGAGAGTTACAGACAACCAATTTATGAGCCTGTTTGACACATGTGGTGTTCTGCTTCGATTTAATTGGTTCACGATCAGACATGGTTCACGGTATACAGCAGGAAAAACAGGCCAAGTCCAAACACTTTGTATCACCACGGCATTAAAATGTTATTGTCTGTCAGAAGTAGCGAGCACGATGGGTGACCCTTATTGATTTATCCACCAAAGGCAAATTTCACAGCATTTGTTAGAGCGCTTATTTCAGAATCTGCATTAATGAGGCTGTTTGTCAGGTTATTTAGAGACAATTGCACAAATAACTCTCTGGATAATTATTTCTTTTCGTATTGAAAGCTATCCACTTAGTCAAATTTAGAGGGCAGAGGTGACAGGTTTATGCAATATTATGTTAAGCTTTTCTGGGATACTCAATCATTGTGTGATAGGTGCTTTTTAAATAGCTTAATCCACATTAGTCCCTTAACCAGAGTATCATCGATAGCCGGAGTGCCCTGTGCATGCAAAATGTACCAAACTAGAAAGAGGTAAAGACATTTCACCAGGACAAATGTCTGTTGGTCGATGTGTTGGCCGCTGATGGGATTTAACCCGTGACTTTCAAATTACAGTACAGTATCTTTAAACCACAAAGGCACCTCCTCTCTGCTCCACCAGGGAAATCAAACTGTGGGAGAGATTTCCCTCTGGTGTTTGGTGCAGCGATGTTTTGCGTTTTCTTTTTTTTTGTTGTTGTTGTTGTCCTTGGCCTTCACTTTGTCTCCTCGTTCTCTGCTACATCTCATCCTGCTTACTGAGATGTTTCAATGCTTCCAGGTTTGGGTATCCCATGTCCTCTGAAGCTCAGTGGGCAGAGCGATACACTAACACTGCCAGGATTAAGGGTTTTATTACATGTGCAGCTCAATAGATAGAGCATCGACCTGTCACTGCCAAGGTTAGGGGTTTGCTGCTGTGACAACCCATCATAATCATGAAGCTGTATAGATGTTAGGATTAAAGCCACAGTATGGTGAAACCTGATCTTAAAAGCTCATGTTTTCCAAATCTATATATAAAACAGGTATGCACATAGCTGCCAGGTCTCTATGGTGACATCTTAACCATGGTGTACTGTACTGAAAATGGTAAACAAAAATGATATAGTATATATAACTTCCTCCTCCCTTGAACCCACTCTAAGCTGTGAGTGAGAGGTTATCAAACAATTATCAAAACCAGGGGCTGAAGTCAACAGTTATTTTCAATTCCTATCATTATTGATTCATCTTGTTGGTGAGAAAATGTCAGAAAAATGAAAAATGCCATTTAAAAAAAAAAAAAAAAAAATCCTATTGCTTAAGGAAATATCTTCAAATGGCCTGTCTTATCTGACAACAGTACGCAAAGATATGCAGTTTACAGTCTTAAATGCTCGGTGTCAATAAATTGTTAGAGCTCAAGTCACAGCACAGTAAATATATAAAGGAAGGAACAAAACACAATACAGCATCGCACACATCAGACAGTCGACCAATCCCATCATCCTCTCTCACAGACTCAGACTTTGAGGCGCGTTCCCGGTAAGTCGGCAAGGGTTTATGTCTGTCCCACTGTCACATCGTTAAGGGCAAGAGGACTCTCTCGTGAACATTTTGAGCCCTTTATGTCACTTTCCATAAGTCTGCATTTCTGCAGACTTTGCCTGAGGGAATTACCCACAGTTCATAGCATTGTAATGTTCAACACAGGGTCACCATAGGTAACCAAGGTAAGCCCAAAAACCCACAAAAAAGACGATGACATGAAGACAATGATAATAAATTTCATTATTCTATATGCAACTTTTTTTTTAATTCACAAAAAATGTAGAAGTTTTCTGAATCACTACTTAACATCTGACACTTTTTCTCCTAGAACAGATTCTCTATTTAAATATTTAATTTTAATAAACAACAAAAAGTAATAAACTCTTGAAACATGGAACTTTTCCCCCCGAAATATCTGACTGAATATGTTTATGTTTGTGTTCATGTGTACTCTGTTTTTTGTCTTTAAATTAAAAATCCCAAACCAACAAGGTAAAGTGCTGTCCCATCCTATTTATACCATTTTGACCCCTTGCAGACTCTCACTTACCAGGTGACGTCAGCTTCAGGGTTAGGAGACATTTGGATCGGGCCAGTGTTCACAACCGGGGCTCTGTGGGAGCCAACCTTTCTACATTGGTTATAAGAATACATTTTGTCAGGAGGGATATAACTTGATGTGGTGTATTGTTCGTTAATATTGAGATTTCTAATGTATTGTTCTTGTGGCTCAAATTTAAAGTTCAATACATTCTCTTTGCACTCTTCTGAAATGTCTTATTTGGATTTGCAAAGTAGATACAGGCGAGGTGACATCACAATATCAAACTGAAGATGCAAAAATATGATATTGATTACTGATATGGAAAATAGTTGCAACAGTGAAAACCGTACTTTTTGTATTTTTTAAGTTTCTGACCTCTAATTTATACACAGTGACCAACGAAGGATGATTTCATTCATTCTTCTTCTTCTTCTTCTCTGTTTTCTGGGGGATCACAAACCAACCTCTTAAGGTGCAAACAGCCACCTGCTTAGGGTTAGGGTTAGCAATTTCACTTCATATTAAAGTTTCTATGTATTAGATAGAATTTCACTAGTGTATATATAGGTTACAGATTATAATAAGTTTCCCAATATGGGGCCGATAATTTATTGGTCCAGGTTTCCTTAAGTGTGGGTAAACGTTAATGAAGCATGGATGTAAGTGCAAAATGCAGCTCTAAGTTAAGTATACCACCTTGATCCAACAACCGAGTTAAGTGAATAATACGTCCTGTCTTCTACTTTATACATGGACACGTTAATTTAGCGGTGCTTAGCTCTATAATTTCACCTGCAGTAAAATATCCACAGTGCTCTAATTGTCCAGTTAATTGAAGAGAAACAAGTACAGTAATTGTGCCAATTCACAGTTTATCTGGAAGAGCTCATCTGTTCCTGAGCTCCACAAAATACTAACAATAGAAGTGCAGCGTCTGGCAGTGTACTGTATGTTTGTTGACTTGTTTACAGACCTCAGCTCGTGCTAAATTGAGACCTGAAAGAAATGTGTGTCGCATTCAAATGTCCTCTTCCATTGTCACTTGGAATAGTTTTCCTGGAATGTTTATGGTGAAAATTGTTTGAGACAGATTCCTTGTGGTGTTTCGGGCCCCACAGAGAGGTTGGAAATTGGCTGTTCCCTCAAGGCTAACTAGGTATTTAATGGCCAGTCAATCACACATCAATGGCAACACGAGGGTAGGAGCAGTTTTCCATATACTGAAACTTTCTGCCTCTGCAGTGAAACAATTTGTAATGGTTTAAAAGAAAAAAATGGAACCAGAAAATAGAGATTTATTAAGGTTGTGTTGTATGATGCTGTTGTGATGCAGCCAAAAATAGTGTTTACTTAAAGATTTATATGTTCAGTCGGAGCCAATGGACAGACAGCTTTGGGAGGTAGATGGTAAGGCAAGACGATAAGAAAAATACACAATAACGCCCACTTCACTCTTCAAAACATCCACCAAATGCTTTACAGGTCTAATGCTGTTCTGAGTCGTTGATAAGCTCAAACATAATGTGTGTACCTGTCGTTTTAAAGAGGATAAACTTATACCAACTGTGTTTTCCTGACAAGTGTGTCATTTTCGTCATGTAGGCAACAACATGCTCATTTATCCACGTGTGCACTTATAGAAAAACACTCTAAAGCTCCTTATGTTGCCTCTCTCGCTCTCCGGCTTTATATTTCTGCCTCGCTCTCTCACTCTTCGCCACATTTCACACTCAGGAAGGATATTGATTTAGATTACTCGATCCTCAGTGCTTTGATGTTTCCGCACACCACTGTGTCCTGCAGGACATCTTTGTCTCCTCCACAAAGACGTCCTCATCAGCTCCACCGTGTTGAGAGATTATCTTCCAGCAGGTTTCACTTTTCATCCTATCACACAGACACAACGCTTCCTGTGTGAGCAACGTGAGGAACGCTGGTTGAAAAATTAAACATATGACGTTCAGAGGCCGCTAATGCTCTACACTGCTTCAAATTACAGATGTAATAAACAGTAATTAAAATAAATGAATACAAATATAATATTCCAAAGAGATTGTTCTTGGCAAAAGTCATTAAGTTATCAGACATCTTAATTAGAATCACTGACATTCTGCAAATTAAAAAAGCAACTGAGGAAAAGTCTAAAATGAAGATGGACAGATACATTTATCTGCCTGAAGCAGTGACCACAAAATTGCTCTTTAAAGTTTTTGTTGAATTGCTTTGTAACATTTTCTGTTGAGTTAAAAAGCTGACAAACAATTGTGGAATACAAACAAAAATGATTTATTTAAGTAAGAACTCTATCCCAGTAAACATTGAGTAAACTACTATATAATCTCGGTTTAGATTCTGTTGTGAGTGAACATTAAGCTCAGATTTATCGTTTTCTTTCTTTCCGTGAATCAGAGCAAAGTATGATCATGGTTAGGGATCTTCTCAGCAGCCTTGGTTTTGATGGTGCTGTTGTCAGCCCTGGTTGTTTTATGACAGGGTCTAGATTGGGTTTTGTTGGCGAGCCTTGATTACAAATGCAGCGCTGCTCATTTCACAAATGAACAGCTCAGCAGACACCACACCCCGTTTGTATCATCGACGACACACTAAAAACTGCTCCTGGTGCCAAAAGGTCCTCCTGTTGTGATACAGCACCAGCTGGTCTGTAGATCATCTGTGCATTAGTGTGACGTTGAATTGAAGACATGCTGTATCTGAGAAGAAATGTGCAGATAGGAAGATGGAGAAATGTGTCCTTCTCCTATTGATATAAGTGTTGTGTTGCTTGACATTTAAACTCAGCAGCAGGCTGATTTTCGAGGCCATTCTCATCCAGAGAATTCAACGCGTTGCATCAGGAGTCCTGTACTTCAGCGGTACAATAGCTGTTGGACATGTCACCTGCTGCCAGTGTTTATTTGCTTCAGTCTAAATGGTATGAACAGCCCGTTATGAGCTCCCTCATCTAATCCACTGCTGGAGTTATTTATACTGCTGTATTGTCACTGTGGATCCAATCTCACCAGGAGCCTGAGCACCAAAAGAGTCGTCATTGTCGTGTGTCATTGTCAGTCCAGCTCTACATGCTGCGCCTCACTACATTTCATCACCAGCAGAAATGCCTTATCTTTCTCTTTCACATAAGGTCGGGGGCAAGGGGAGCATAATGCTGCGTTTTAAAAAATATAAAGACAAATCTGATGTGGATTTGACCTTTTAACCCAGCCCGAGGTGGCAAACGATGCAAAGCAAAAGATAGAGAGAGCCAGTTAGAGCTGGGCAGCGCTTGCACTCAGATAGGCTGTCTGGGGAATACAACTCTCCGTTTGTTCCATTAGTATCCTCCCCTGGCACATCCTATTTCTTCAGGGAATTAGTCCGTCGATAAGAAGGCATCAAACCCGCAGCAACGGACGGAATCCATTTAACCAGCCTTTTGTTTCCAACATTTTTATTCGCCATCTGGAAAATGTCATGGCAACCTTATCAGAAAAGTCACACGCTGTAGTGTCGGCAGTCGGCGTCTGACAGATAGAAGAGTGTTGGAAATAATGTGACATGTCAGTTCATATATGGTCCAATCAAGCTCCTGCCATTTTACCAAGCTGGCCCTAACAAGCTGTGAGTGCTAATGCAGTCAGCGCTGAAGGGATGATTGTTGGTGTGTTTGGTTTGTGTGTTTTGTACCATTTTATTCCCACAGTTACTTTGTCCTGCACAAATAAAGTCAAAACATTATGATGATGGTTATTAGTTAAGATTGCCATAATTATTATAAGTAGTGGTAATGATAATAATTATGAACAGTTTATTTCTAGCACTAGTGCTTCACAACACACACATTTAACAACAATAAAATACCCAGTAATGTGTATCTGAATAAACAGGCAGGCATAATAAATACGGGAGGAAAAGAACTTAAAAACACTGGATGATTCAAAACTATAAGTTGAGTTTAAACTTAAAATAAAGACTAAAAGATACTTTAGATTTAAAATCTTAGATTTCTGCAATAAAATGTCAGAAAACAATCAGAGCTTTGTTGTATGTATTGTTGAGTTGTGTACTTGCATTATCCCAAATGTTTCCACAAAAGTTCAAACCTAGAAAAGTCTGCAATTTTATTTAAGAAGACGGGGCTTTTCATTTGGCTGCCTGTCTCTATAACTTCCGGAAGAGAGTCAGAGAGCGAGGAACAAAAAGGTGACGAACGAGACTAAACATTACGTGAATAAAACTTTAAAACATTACCTCTAACCTCAAAAACACAGTTTGTTCAAGGACATTTTAATGTCCACGGGAAACTGTGTGTTTTTTTTATTTTTACAATAAAGACAACAACTCCCATGATCCAGTGATCTCTAGCTGGAGAAATTACATGCTGTGCTTTTCAATTGCTACGTCAAGGATAAAGTGTTGTAGCTATAGAATTTATTAGCATAACATAGCACTAGGAGCTGTGGCAACATGGGTAGTAGTATTGATTTTGTTGATAAGTGTGAAGGTTTATTAATACATTTGGAAACATCATCATCTGATCATCTTGACCTAGAAGATTTGGTTGAACACACTGGGCAAAATAATAGTATAGTCCTTGAGTTAAGAAATCCTTGTCCAGATGTCAGTGTTTAGTAGTTACGTAGTGGTGGGTCGTACTAGTACTACCTAGTGAGCAAAAAGTGGTCTAGATCACGACTTTTAGACGTCATTTATGGACATCCAAGACATCTAAAAGACGTCCTCTGGGGAGGAAACAATTCAGGTAGATATTAGGGGTGTCACAATATGCCGATATTGACAATAATTGTGATATTTAAAATTAAACATTGATATGATGTCAATAATACACGATAATATTGTGTAAATATTCCAGTGCGTCTAAATCATTGAGTTCCTTCCTTAATGCACCTTAAAGCCACCCGGCGTAAAATGAAAAAGAGAAGAAGATGCAGTAGCTAACTGCTTAGCAACTACCACGGTGTGTTGCTGCTTCCAGTAGTGGGCAGAGCGAGACCCGCTGCGTGGGTGGGTATCATGAATGCTTTTGTCCACAGCCAATATTCTTTTAAATATACAATATACAGAATATTTACAATAACACACATTTTGCGATTATCCTTCAAATGTAGTCAAAGACTGAGGACAAAGATACAAAACGGATGCAGGATATTTTACAGTTTAACAATAAATGTCATCATCACAAATGACAGCAGCATTTTTTCTGCATTATGTTAAAAATAAAAGTTTTCATATCGTAGACAACATTTATGCCAATACCAGTGTATCTGTGATAGACCAGTACCTGCCAATAATCTCAACCAACCGATATATTGGTCGTTCTAGTTAGAAGTAGTAATGGTAGAAGTTGTATTTACTCGTCTTTCTGCATTTTCTCTTGCACAGTCTAACATACATTTGTCGTACTGTATGTGCTGTATGTACTTCTGGGATTTCTCATGTACAGTATGTTGAGGAAACCGAAGCCCATGATATCTCTATTTCAAACACAAAGCTCTCGAACACAGCAACCCCTTTATTTTTAAAGCAAATCCTCCTTTCAGCGATCGCAGTGTGCCACGGTGCAGCAGACAAGCAATTAGTCCACAAAGGCCAGACAATTACAGAGACTGCAGCAGCACTTCAAAGAGACCAGGGCATAAATCCTTAAGGGCACAGTATGCATCTCCTCACACATCCTCGCTGGTTGGCAGTTTGTTATTTTGTCTGCAGCTAGTGCAGAGAACCAGCTGGAATGTGTCAGTCTGAGTCTCCGCTGAGCCTTTGGCGAGATAAAGCGGCAGAATCAGCCTGCAAACACACACAGAGAGAGAAACCTGTCAGTTATTCTGGTGGAAGGCTTCCTCCTCTGTGCAGTTAGCATTTGCTTTCCTGCTGCTGTGAATACTTAGCCTGTGCCAGGTCTGACCTCCACTGATGTTGCACTCTGAATACACATTTGCATCTGACTCAATTGACTCTACCTCGCAGAACGTTTTGTCTGATGGAAATGGATTCACCGTTGAAATCAAGTCTATTATCTGTAAAGTTGGCAGCATGGCTTAATGCTAGAATGGGTTGTCTCTTGACTGGAAGGTTACAGATTCAATCATACAGCTGCTAACATGCTTATTACCTGTCATCCCATTGTTGTGTAAATGTATTGTGAGGAAAAGGAAAATACAGTTGTAGATGCAGCAGGAATTTTTTTAGTTTTGCTGTGATAATTGTAAAAACATTTAGCAACATCTCACATGAAAGTAAAAGTGTTGTTTGTTGTGTACTTTGAGTAAAAATTTAGAGAACCAGAAGAACCGTCATTGATGAGGGGCTGCTGTGCTCAGCTTCTCGCCAATTGCTTGATTACACTGTTGTTGATTGGAGGAAAAACACTATCATTACATCAAATTACAATGATTTGTTAAAATTGCAGCCTCTGATACATTTTCAAGTATGTGGGGCGAATTATGTGGCAGAAAAATGGGAGCTGGAAAAAATCAGAGCCTCAATATTTACACTGACGAGAATGTCACCAAGAAATAATGTTGGTACTGCAAAAGATTTCACTGTTACAAAAGAAGATATTCATACAGCATAAGCAGTGATTCAAACCTGCTGCATGATGCACTTTACTAGAATTGATAAGTTTCGTTGCGATTGTGTTTATTTGAAAATAAAAATCAAAGCAAATTAAATGTGTTTCAGTGAACTGGTTTGGAGCAAATAAACGAGGCCACTTAGAGCGCAGCTTTTGTTGGAAGTGTGTTGATGCAAACAAAGCTACTGGTATTTAGAGGCAACAGAGGAAGCAGAAATCTAGTCATATGTTTTGTATAACCGGCTCCACTGGTGCAATTTTTACGGTTTAGACCAAAACAAAGTTTTATTTATCTCATATATTTCATGTTTCATCTTTGACTTCCATTTAATGTAATTTGTATCCCAGACTCACAACGTTTCCAGAGTCTTCACTCCTATTTCCTTGAGTCATTGCACATAAACTCTAGAAAAGCAGCGATTTTATAATTTCTCCATGGATCAGTACCTTCCCCGCTGCTTTTAACCCAAGCCTTCTTGGGCATCCTGACACGGAGGTTGTTGAGACCTCAAATTTGCTGTTTTTATTTGCTTCCATGTCATTGGTTTCCATCAGGGAAGAACCTTGTTGACTGCTATCAGCCTATTAGCAATATAAGGCTACATTCACCGTTGTCAGTTGTGGCTGATGTTTATACTGATGTGTCACATCAATTTAGCCCTGGCAGAGGCTTGTGACATCCCTGCCATCAGTTTGAAAGACTATGTAAGTATAGAAAAATTCTTCTCATTGAATAGGTAGTTGTTCGGTGCAGTTCTTGTTTGCATTGCTAGGTTTTTTTACTTTGATTAGTTGAGGCCTTAACCCTGTCTGAACTGTTGTGACATGTGCCTATATGGCTCTTTTACATGGCTCTTGTATTTGCTCAGGTTTCCGGCTACATAATGGTGACAGTCTGTCACATTACTGTTGCTTAGCTGTAGGTGTCTTACTGTGAGTGGTCCATGCCAGGATCACCACAGAGTATTAATAGTTCAAATAGAGAAAGAACAGTGCGTAGAAGACAGTAACATAGTGCTGTTTTCAACACAGTCACCAGAATAAATGTTTGCAATATACTTTTCTGCAAAACACAGATATGTCGAAACTCTACATTTCTTTATGTTGCAACTTATGTTTTATTGGTTCAGTTTTCGATTTTGTGTTGTTGCAACTCTGTGCTTATGGTCCGATTAGGTTCAGACACAAAAACCACTTGGTTAGAGTTAGGAAAACATGTTTTGGCTTAAAGTATCTACTTTGATCACCACAAACGCAGCAGGAGATGTTCAGATGTGCCGTCAAAAATGCCAGATTTATCCAGTGGTTTCACACAAATATGGCAGTCGGTCTTGAACTGCGGTCACTGGCTTGGCAACCTTCTCAGCTGTAAGTCCACTACTGTTCCCTCCCCCTCTTGATATGAAAATTAGATCATTAACATGTAGTTTAAACGTGGTATGACACGTGTTGGTTGTGGTACATTTTATTCTGGCCATTCTATTCAGCCAGCCTAGTGGCTGTTTCATTTGAAATAGTGCAGCCAAAGAAAAACCCTCTAGTCTCCCCCTTAATCGGTGGAAAAGTGGTTTTGAACACACTAAGATGATGAATATGTTAGTATATTAACATCTGTGATATGTGATAACGTAAGAAACAAAGCAACAAAGAAACAAAGCATTAAAACGACAAGATTTCAGCAACATGGCTTGCAATATTCTCTGGCTGGTGTTTGGTAAAAACTGATTCTTTGATGGCAGAATTAAATATTTCTATTTGAGTTTTTGTCAGTCATCCAGGTCATGGTAATTGTAAGTGCTTTATTGTAGGCAACTGGACTTTTTTCAGTTTCTTGAAGATGTTTCACCTTTCATCCATTCTTCAGTTCCACTTGCTAAAATAGGTTTTTCCTCGTTGATCTGATATGGGTTTCTCACATAAAAGCATCCTCAAAATATGATCAGACCCATTTAGCCTCCTTCTTTTGTTCTTCTCCAACTGCTTGATTCTCACAGCGGAGTAGTCATCATGTGAAGGAGCTGCATCCCAGAACTGAGAGTATTCAGCACCAAGTGTTGTATAAGAAATTAAAACAATTAATCCAGCTCCCTGAGGGCAGAAAGGTTGCCAGGAAATGAAGCCACTCTAGAATAGAAATCCCATCCGTCACTGTGTGTGACTTAATGTTGACATTTGGGTGGTCCCATTATTTTGACCTCACCTTGTATGTAATTTATAACAGAAAGCACCCGCTGATCAGATACGCTGTCTGTTTCAGCTTTGAAACATATATATCAAAATGCTTTTCTGAAATCACTGGAGTGCAAAATTACAGCTGCAGTCACCTGACAGAGTCCTATCAAGTTTGTGATTAGGTGTCCACCTGAATGTGAACCAATATCCAGCCTTGATTGTTCTCTTGGCCACCGGGCAGCCCTCGGTTGATGATATGCCTCCTTGAAATACAGATGAGTCGTGTGAGTCACTAATCATCTGCAACGTTTTCATCGGACTCTGAGTGGATTCAAGGGGCAGGTCACCTGAAAACAAACCGGCGACACCCTCTGAATATTTAAAAAGGAGCTTCATCAATCTGCTGCTGCTACTACGGGAATCATTTATTTACCACTGCTTCGATTTGTAATGTACTCTCTTTCAAAGATTTTTGATTTTGGAGATATTTTTCTCCGTGTATGTGCTCTTCGGTCCTGCACACATCATTCTTCTCTAAGGTTAACATCTTTATCCATTACCCTGATGCTGCTATTACGTTGACACCCCATACAAAATTGACCAGAGAAGCAGAAAAGGACAGACTACTTCACTGACATGCTGCTGCTAAAACGAATAGTCTTACATCTGAGCATGGTGTTCTGCTTGACTGGATTTGTCTGCCAGCTTGCCTTTGTCAGAGCCAGACAGAAACCAAGAGAGGGAAAGGAAGAGAAATATGGAAGGAGAGACCAGAACGCTTAGCAGTCTGCCAGATGCTCACTCGCCACCGAGAGGAGACAAAAGAAAGAGCCAGAGGATTCACACCAGCGAGATCATCTTTCCTCACTCTTCACCTCATATTTCTTCAATATCTTGTTCACCTGCATGGCAGATATATAGTCATGAGCCTCAGAGAGGTGGGGGAGAGCGGACTTACTGTAGCTTCCAGCTCCCTGGGGAACAGCTAAATGAGTAAAATCCTGAAAAATCCCATTTGCTGAGGAGAACCAAGACCAAGAAAATACCCAGGCAACCAGTCTTTTACTAACAGGAGGTGTCACACTTTGTGGGTGGTGGTTTTATTTTGTAATTAAGCACTGATTACCACATGGGCAAGCTTTTAACAAAGCAGGCTTTCATTTATTTAGTTAGGGAACCATGCATATTAAATCAGCTGAAAGCTGTACCGTCAACAGTGCATTGTGTGAAGTGGTATAAAAGGACTGCATTAATAATTAGTTTTCCTTTTGCTTCCTAATGACTTTCAGTGAAAACGAAAGGAAAAACAATAAATTAAACCAGCTCCAATGAGTTAATTTAAAAACCGTGGGAGTAGGAGCCCATCTTTCGACGCAGGATGAACAAACATTCATCATCATCTTACCAACAAAGCTGGAACTCGCCAGCTGAAATCTGAATTTAGGTTTTCTGTTGGGCAGCACGTAGAGTCGAGCAGCACAGCAGTTAAGAGAGATGAGTTTGGAGGACAGGAAAAGTAATTAGAGCAGAAAAGAGGAGGAAAAGGAAATGGGATAATGAGAGAAAAGTGGAAGAAATTGGAGTGAGAGGGAAGAAGGCTGAATTTAAGAAGAAGAATAATTTAAGAAGAGTTTGAAACGAGGACAGAACAATAGTCCCCATGACTGTTGGCATTTTACATTTTCTACCGATATGTTTTTTGTATCTGTATGTTTCATACGTACCATATCTACAATAAGTGTCATGTTCACGTTACATGTTTATTACCTGACTACCATATCCAGATGTGGAGGAGATGCTGGGTGTGTTATAGCAACTGTTCCAGCCGTGTTTGTGGCAACTAGGGTTGCAATGGCATGAGATTTTTACAGTACAGTAACTACCTTGGAAAATATTATGGTTTCACAGTATCATGGTACACAATAATTTTCTTTATCAGTTACAATGACCCTTAGGGAAATGACAACAGAAGGATTTGTTTAGCATCATTTCACAAATTATTGTCCCGACAGACATGAACTTTGAAATATTTATATATTTTTAACACTAATAGAGTATAATTCAGTACCTTAGATAACAAATGCACATGGTATGATAACCATCAATTTTCATATTATGGTATACCTCAAAACTGGTATATCGCTGTAATCTGAGTGGCAACAGAACCAGCAAAAACCAAATCTTTTCCAAACCCTAACAAAGTCGTTTTTGTGCCTGAACATAACCAGACGTTAAGCACAGCATCAACCTATATGTCCAAACATAGCATAGCATAACATAAAAATACGTAAAGTAGCAACATAAAGAAATGTGAAGTTTTAACAGGAAAGTACATTGCCAACATGTATTCTTGCGATTGGACGCATTAAGGTTGCAACTAACAGATGTTTTCACTGTCTATCAATCCGTTGATTTTTTTTATAAATAATAAATTAATTGTTTAGACTAAAACATCTTCAACTGTCTTATTTTGTCAGACCAACACATCCAGAGATGTTAAACTTACAATGATTTAAAGCATAGAAAAATGGCACATGCTCACAGTTGGGAAGTTGAAGATGCAAATGTAATTTAAATTATTAATTATTGTCAAACTAGTTTGCAAGTTCTTCTCTCTCTGAATCATCTAATCTTTTCAGCCCATATCGGCTCTGATACTGACCCTTTTAAGATAATTGTGTATCCATCACGATGATTTTCTCTGTCTCAGCCACACTCATTCAGTCCCATTGGACTGCTGCAGTCTCTAGCATCATCACATAAAAGTTATTAAAATTAACTTCATAAAATGAGGAACACCAACTTTAAATCTGAGATAAGGAGCCCTGGATCTCTGTATACAATCGATCTGGAGAAAAGGGGTTAGGTTGCACATCCCTAAAGGGAAAGACATAGACAGAAACGACGGCAAGAGGAGATGTAATGTGTGGGGAAAGTGATGAGGAGGTGGGAGGAAAGGACAGTAGAAGCGAAAGGAGGGAGGAGAAGAGCAACAAGGACGCTCGGAGAATTTTGGATGTCTGCCCTGCTATTGTAATGCTGCCAAATCCCCTCTTGGACCTGAGAGCTGCTCGAGCAGCTGAGACAACTGTGGGAGGTTTTGGGATGTTGAAATCCTTCACAACTAAGGGCAAAGAAACAACTACAGCAATGATGAAGAAGCAGGTTATCATTTTCATCTGGGTATTATTAGATTATTCTACAAGTGATGCATTTCACACAGCACTTTGCTCGACTTTGTAGTCAGATTTCATCACAGAGGCATGAAATTAAAATAATCTGTCAGAGCACCTCCAGTCAAATCGTTGATCTCTCAGTGGAATTGTAAAATCGACACTTCTTTATGACTACTGCATCACTGTCAATAGAGTGTGTGATAAAATGTATGATGAAATCTTAAACTGACAATGTATGATGAATGTTTGGACTGCTGTGTGCCAACACAGTTTTCCTTTGAGGAAGTGGCTTCAGCCAACCAAATGTCGAACGCAGCTGGCACTATCCTCAGCCCAGTTATGGCATTATACGTTTCTGCAAACCACGGGTAGATTCAGATTTGTATGTTTTAAACACATCATCATTTCTACAGGATGTGTTGAGTCATGTTCAGATAATATGTATGGCATGACAGCTCGGTGAGCTGCTTGAGATGACATTTGTAAGCCTGAAAGCACTGATATGTATATGTATACAAGATGTCGGGACAATTTCCAGATGTGTTTGTTTCGGTATAACGTTGTCAATACATAAAATTGAAAATTGAAGCCTAATAAATGTTCGTTCCCCTACAGGGGCCACAATAAACGCGACAAGCCCTCTCTGTAGAACCATGGCGGTGCAACATGGCAAACTCTGTGGAAGAGGACACTGATAAAAACAGAAGTCAAACAGGTTTGATATAAGGCAGAAGACTGGACCGGACCGATAATACCTAATTTCACCAGTAGAAGTCGCAGTTGAAGCCACTACCAAGAGGAACATCATGAGAGCCCATGATTGAGAGTGTAGCAGGACTGCAGTCCATCAGAGCAACTGCAACTCATGTTTTCATTTCCCACACCAACATCTTAACTTAACTTGTCTTCCTCTAAAGTTTAACATCGAAGTTCCTGATAGTTTTTCACAATAAAAACCTTGTTAAGAAATTAAGAATTTCTGTCCACTGAAATGCTAGAGGGCCTTTCATTTAAAACAGATACAGGAAGTTTTGAGCTTGTATTAACAGCAAAATGCAGTAACTTTAAGGGCAAACAGGAGCAGCGGATCAAAACAAGGCTTCGTACTGCAGGCTACAAAAACAGCATGTAACACTAAGCTGCATAACCTGCACCAACTTGTTAATGTTGGGAGTTCTCCCTTGAGAAATTGGTCTGAGTAGGATAGTGGCACTGTGTGCACAACTCTCAACTCTAGTACAACATAACAAGACATAAGCATTGCGCCACCTATGTAGCTGAGCTAATTGGCTCTCCTGGGCCCCTGTTAAATTAACCACACGCTGATAAACCGACCAGACTTGCAAAACCAGAAACCTACCCAACCTTATTCTGTCGATATAAAAGGCTCTTTCAAAGGTAACGAAAACACAACACATCTTAATTTCAGGTGATTGTACACTAATGATAACAAAATTATGAATATATTATTACATTTTTGCTAAAAGAGCCCCCTAAATCCTACACACTGGGCTTTTAACGTGTCTTAAATAGAAACGTTTTTGAAAAAAGAAGAAAAAGTGAAAATACTGGATAGCGTCAAAAAGTTGGCAAACATGGCCGCCATAAAACTAATGTTTCAGTATTTCAGTTTTACAGCATCGTCAGCATGTTTTACAAGTAATTTGCATAAAAACTGTGGAAGAAAAAATTGTGGACACTAGATTTGAGTTATCCATCACACTTTTAGGTTATTAGATCCAAAAGTTAATATCCCAACCTTATTAGAATACCCATCATGAGAGGAACACTGAACACTTCTGTGGAGCATATGCCTATCAGCAGTGACATAATGACATCCTCAGCAAAAACCCTTTTTAAAGAAACCCAGACTCTGACTGACTCTGCATGTCTGTAACAGAAGCTTACAGAACCGAACATGGCGCATACATAAGACAACAGAGAAACACTTTTGTGAGGAATTATTCATTCACATGGGGCGAAGATCCTGAGACACTTGCTATTTATAAAAGACGAGGTTGTAGACACTGATGTTTCATGAATATCACAGTATCATTACACATTAATGTAAAGTCCCTCAGACAAATGAATTTTTTAATTGAATATGCTTGCAGAATAGATGGACTCGGCGGAGGTTTATCAGTCACGGTCTCCTCCACTCTGTGTAATGAGTTTCGGTGACAGAGTGGATTCCAGATCGGCCAGTTGAAAAACAGATGTGCAGCCATCAGATTTACTCTCTTCCGCTTCCCCATCTGCCCAAAAAGGTGATCAGACGTCTAACATGCGTGTAATGTAACTTTAAGAACGCGCACCAAGCAACAACACACGACTCAGGAGACATTATCATTAGCTGCAGACACGAAAAACTTAGTGGAACTCAAAGTGTCTCGAGAGAAAGAAAATGAAGTTCACTTTGTGTCTGATTGTTTTGTTTTATGATGAGTAATGTTCTTCACAGAGAAATTACTTCCATTTCTGCTGATTTATTTTGGTTAGATGATTATGAGAACACAAAGACACCACCTATCCTCCAGAGTTACTTCAATGAAATGTCCCCGCTTGGTGCTGAATTTCCACAGATTTAACTGAAGTATAATATATGCTGGAAAATATGTAAATCAGATTTGTTACAGCTCATTTATGTTTGCCACACACCATCATTAAATGCATTCTTTAGGGCCTACGTTACTCAATGTGAGCTTTCGATGATAATGAAAGAGGAAAAGCTATCATTTAGGGAAAAGTTTGATTTTCATGCAGCATTGGCAAAACAGCGATGTACTTTTCTATCACAACAAACTTCAGTGAGGGAAAAGGTGGTGTGCAAATTATAATTTATCGCATTTTGTACTCAAGCAACATGACACTGAAAATCAATCATACGGTTTGTCAGCTCCTACATTTAAAGAGAAACAACAAGGGAAACTTATGACAACTCATTTCAAGTTCAAACAGTATTTTATTCAACAAAGAAGTTTTATAGCACCTACTGTTTTGACAGTCTTCCCTCAGTAACTGTGATAGTGACGGTCGATTAGGACTATGAACAGTGTAAGCAATTACACCTTGACAGCACAGACTGAACATACACTGACAGCAATTTGTTTTATCTGAAGGCTCAACAAGACTGTGATGAAATGAAACTTTACTGATTTGACATGAAAGTCTCTTTACGATGAAGATTAATGATATCAGTAGCGTTTACAGCTGGCTCACAAAACACCTTTTATATTTAATTACCCGATCTCTTTCAGCAACAGTTTGTGGTGTTTGATGTTGCCACATTCAGACTAATGTGGAGTTATATTCCGGCCTCACTAAGCTGCACTAAATCCTGTGAGCTCAAGAGGTTTGGTTGGAAAACATCCACTGAGATTCAGCTGAACCCAGTAGTGTTTTTCAGTTTCTGCTAAAATGGCTGTTCAGAACGAAACTCATATGAGTCGTTTTTTAATCTTCCGTGCCTGTGGTTAAAGGTGGGGTGAGCGATTCTGGAGGAAGGTGTTCGATTGTTGAGTCTCATTCCCCAAAACTTTTATCTTAATCGATATTGCCCACCCCAACTTGAGTTTAAGCCACTAAATCTACAGTATGTGGTTCAGGTTAGAAAATCATTGATATCAAAGTTTACCTGGTAATCACCACAACAAAAGTCAAGTTTTTATCCCCAACTTGTCTGCTGCTTGATCAAATCCCAAAATGAGAATGCAAATTGTGTGAAGGAGTCTAACACATTGAGATAAACAGTTGGGAAGGGGACGTAACAACAACTGGGGCAGCCCAGAAGCCCATTTGGCAGAGCGTGCAACCCATGTACAGAGACTGTGTCCTCACTGCAGGGGCCCAGGGTTTGAATCTGACCTGTGGCCCTTTGCTACGTCTTACCCTCCTCCCCCGCTCCTCTCTCGTCCCATTTCATGTCACTTTTAAGCTGACCTGTCAGATAAAACCATGAAAGGCAAAGTACATTTCATGAAAAAAAAGAAAAGAAAAAGAGCAAGTCCTCTCAAACAAACAAAAACAATGTGGGGGTCTTGATTGAAATAAAGCATTTCTATCTGTTTCCTGTATTGATCTGAGGGAGGTTGCAGTCTCCTCATTGCTCCACACAGATCTGATGTTTTGACCTTCAAGTCACATGCTTCATGTGCGTCATTATTTTTTCACCAAGTCTGTCTCATTGCATTCAAACTTTTCCACCTAAATTTTTTGCTATATATCTACATTTTGTTTAGCTTTTCAGGGTTTCCACTCAGGTTTTTTAAATGTGCAAATTGAAAATCCACTGAAACGAGTGGATTGACACACATTTAACGTCACTTTACCACCAATGCTATTTTGAGAGGACACTAATTACTCTGACTGCAAGACGTGCAAAAAAAAGTGTGAACATAAGTTGTTCTGTTTGAAACAAATGACTAATGCTGACATTTTTTCTGCTGAAAGCCATCTCCAGTTATTGTCAGAATTACTCACGAACTCCTTTTCAGTTTTCTACTTTGTGCGTGTAAAATAAAGCAGCGTGAGTCTGAAATTACATGGCCTATTTCTTGCCTCATTTAAGAGATTTTTAACAGTCTCCAGGACAGCCAGGGTGGTTTTCCAGTAAAATAAAATTGGATACAAAGACCAGTGACAGGAAGTACATTAATCCAGTCAGGTGTAGGAGGGACTCATGTTGATGTCTCGCTGGAAAAAGCACCAAGCTAAAACCTACTGAGCCTGACGGAAGCACATTGAGGCAAGCGAGGCTTTCTATATTCACAAGAATAACGAGAAGCTGATGTCTAATTAATCAACACCAAGTCTCTATGTTTACATTCTGTATGCTGTGTTTTCTGGAGGGTTTGCAGGATTTGTGTATGTATGCCTGCACCTCTGCGCCTCTGCATTTGCATACAGTCCAGTATATCATCTTGTGTTAGTCTGATTATGTGCAGCATTCTGCTAATGAATGAATGTCTGCCATCCTCTTCTGTCTTTTGGCTTCCTCTCCTCTCCATTTTATCTGCAGTCAGATCCAGTTGCACTAATGCACAGAGACATGATCAGACGCCGCTCTTGGAAATTAGAGTTAAAGTAAAAAGAAAAAAAAAGAAAATGGATTTTACGCCCGAGTTGTCAAGTGAATTGAGGATTATAATTTACATGGCTCCTCTTTAATTCATAAACCTCAAATTCAATTAATTGAGCAAATACCATTCAGTAAGTGCAATGTAATATTCTCTGAACTCATTAATATGGCTATAACTGTTCTTGTGAGGATACAGAGTGAACTTTTTTTTTGTTTGGTGATTCATGCATGATTACCAATCCACCCTTGTTCCTTACAGAATTCTTTAAAAAAATAAAATAAAGTCCCAGCAGCCGGAGGCCAACAGATCTGTCATGGCTCTTTGTAGCTCATTTTGTATTCTTAAGTCGTGCATAGTTCTCCTCTGCCGTATTCATCTCTCTGGCATTGCTACTAGCCAATCTCACATATGAATAGGTACTGTATGAAGTAGAGCTATTAATGTCCCATTGAGTAAAGGATTCACTTTTCTCTTTCCTTTTTAGCCGAGCCAAGTGAATTGCGAGGAGGATGTGATACAAAATCATTGTTACTGACGACAGAATAATTTCAGGTGTTTTCAAAGACTAAACACAAAGGGGAATAATACCTGAGGTTGTTGGTACTATTTATCTTCTCGAGAATGTTTTTAAGGGAAGAACAAATGGAGTGTCTGACAGAATGTGCGCTGACCTTCCTGTTTTATGTTCCTGTGTTAATTTTTCAAAATGTCTCTCGAAGAAAAAAACAATGTTTTTGTATTTACTATGCATGAGTAATTAGGCATTTTGGAGACAGCTCAGTGTGACTCAGCATCACTCTGTATGGCTGGCACATCTCACAAAACAACACAAGAACAAAGAGGATAACCACAATGTCTTTTTGTGCTTTAGAATAAAATGATGTGTCATTTTTCAACACACCCTCATCTGTTGTCTGAAATTACACACATACACTCATTTATTTTCTTTGTAAAAACAACATTTTAATTTATATGTTAATGTTTTTACTTTCTTTTGCAAGAGTGAAAATGTTTGTAACGCCACTTCTGATTTCCACGGACACTGAAATATGAAATTATGCTATTTGTCACTGTCTTAAACTACAGTAACACTGGGGAAGATGACATTAATTATATTATGGCATTTCATTTCTAAAATACAAACAAGTAAGTGAAGCAAACAAAAAGGGTTTGCCGGAAAAAAACAACACCCTGATTCAAAAATGTTTTCACATCGGCACATAACGAACAACATGCCGATGCCGAAATATGTGTGATAGGTCGATATCGGCTGATAATATAGGCCACCTGATAGATCTAATCTTTATATCATGTATTTAGCCATCGAGTGCATATTTAAGACCTCTTTTACAAGATTCTGATTTATAATTCTGCTTGAAACATTAATAAGTTAGCCAGAGATGGTGTTTTCAACCAGCTCATGGAGCTAATGTTAGCTTGATAGGCCAATGAGCTGCAGCTGATAAAATCTGCCGGGGACATTTTTCAGTCGACAGGTACTGTAGCAATAAAAAGCCTGCTTTTGTCCACCTGTCTGAAGTCAAGGACCACGGAAACATTTCAAGTGCTATTTCTGCCACAGTTATAATTGCAAACTGCATATGCTCTGCAAGAAATGAAGGCTTGACATGCATAGCAACAGTTACTAAGGGGGGTGGGACATTTTTCATCATGCTTCCAAAAGCTGCAAGTTCAGTATTAACATTTTTCCCATTCCTCTCTCATTTTCTGCTGCTTGATCAGAGCAGAGGTTTAAGTCTCAGACAAACGTGGTCATACAATGTATGTCTGTTATACCATGGGAGTATTATAGATATGTGTTATTTGCATGCAAATTCCTTGACATAGTGAATGAAATTGGCTGAGGAAATAGAAAGAGCCAAAGTAGCAGCAGGATCTCATGCCTCAGTACACTGTAAGGTGTCAGGGGAGCAAGTTGGCAAAGCCCTGCTTTACATTCAAGGCTGAGTGAGGCCATTTCAACCAAAGGTTATACACTTCATATTAGTTCAATGAAGTGAACAAGTCTAGATAAATGCCAAAAAAAGAGAAAAGTTGTTTAAAGTCACTACATGCTGCCAGGAGTTTTGCACTCTGGCATTGATCGAACAGGTGTCTACACCTTCTGTAATGGAGGGATGCAACATCCTCACTCCACTCAGATTATCACAATGGTTATGATGGATTGTCAATGCTAAGACACTTCTTCAGGAACTTGTACAAATGTTTGTAGTGGCTTCCATACCAATATGATGAAAAGAAAAAAATCATACACATATTTTTCCATCCACACCTTCTCCTGACTGAAAGCTGGTGTACAACTATCACGATTGGACGATGATGTTGTTCTCAGAATGATTAAGCACTTCTTTTACGCTCCAGAAAGAAAAACACTTAACAAAATTTAATCCCACCTCTAACCTCACAACTCAGTGGTTCGGACTGGTATGAAAGTGTCATCCACAATGATTGACAGTGTCTTCTAGTGGTAGTTGTAGTCGAGCATTTTCTCCATTAATGACTCTGTGAGAAGAATCATTTCAATTTGTGGACTTTTGACAGGAAAGTGAACCCTGTGCTCATGTATGCAGACAGCTGCCCGGTTGAATGAGTAGGAGGTCCAAATTCTGAACACACTGTCAAAATGTGGTGGTAAATTACATTTTGGTCAATTTCTTTTGTCAAGCTTTTTTATAATAACAGATGACAAAACGCCTACATATACTGTACATACATAACTCAAACAATACAAACAATCATTGGTAGTATGGCATCAGCCATCCACAAAAAACAACACCTCAGCAGAAGCCTTAAATTGCACCAAAATATAAGCACAACACATTTTTTTCACCAGCTGCAACCTCCCTCAAAGACACCTGTGGCACTGCGTTGTGTGATAAGACTGCAGATTTTAGAGTTGCCTTTTATTGTGACCTGCCGAAAGCACACCAGTAATCGTGCTGTTATCCTGATATGCCACACCTGTCAGGTGGATGGATTATCTTGGCATTGGAGAAGTGCTCACTGAGAAGGATTTTAACAAAATTGTGTGCAAAATTTGAGAGAACTAAGCCGTTGTGCTGTGTGTGCACAGAATAAGTCAAAGTGCTATACTTGTGTTGAGTGTATTTTTAAGGCCATAGCGGTAAATGCAATGAAAGTAACAATAACAGGCTAAAAACAATGCACCTGTAATAAACTAAATAATGTCAACAGACCCCAATCTGCAGATAATGAAGGTTCCAATAACACGTGCAAAACAATCGAATTGTGATAAACTAAATAATGTCAACAAACTCCTCTCTGCAGACTTAAT
Organism: Pagrus major; assembly: GCF_040436345.1. Taxonomy (NCBI): domain Eukaryota; kingdom Metazoa; phylum Chordata; class Actinopteri; order Spariformes; family Sparidae; genus Pagrus; species Pagrus major. The sequence goes on from NC_133232.1 coordinate 36,540,715, forward strand.
AATAGACATACAAGAACATCAAAGTACATATAAATAAAACATTATTTTCTTTAAAAATGTACAAAGCAGAGTAATGTCCGGGGATACACACAATATCCACTGTATAATCAACATGTTTTCTAATATTCACAATCCAGCAAATCATAACTGTCCATAGCAGATTTAGAAATCCTAAAATTTATAATACAAAAAGCAAACTCCTCTCCAAAGTAAAACATAATGAATAGAAACATTTGAAATCAGTAAACCCATACAGACGGCTACTCCAGCGCTGGACTGGACTTTGAAGTAAGCTTTTACAAGTGAAAATTGCAAAACATTTTTTTTTTCACCTTTATCCCTTTTTATATTCTTGATTCTTGCTCTCAGTTGATCTTTGAGAATAATAAATTGAAATTTCTTTTCATTCTTGCTGTAAAACACTAGTAACTGTTCACAGCTCTGAAAACACAACACCTGCAGAGAGTAGCGGAAATGTAATCATAGAACGATGTAGCCACTGTTAAAAGTCAAACATTTCATTACATATTTGCTTCATTTTGGCTTCGCTGCCTCAAACAATCAGTCAGTTTGTGTTGTCTGCTGGTAATGAGTTTGATAGTTTGGTGTTACAGTGTTGTAAACTACTCTAAGTGCTGTTAATGATGCAGGAAAGATACTTGAAAAAGGTTATTACAGTAAACACCTAATTTTCTGTATCTTGAATGAGGAAGAGATGAGAAGATGAAATGTTTAGGCCGTCAGTGATGCTGTCATGTTGAAGGTGTTCATTACATTTCTCCAAAACCCACACAGCATAAAGCTAAACAATTTGTGTCGACGTACAGACTGCTGTCATGGATAGCTGAATATTGTGCAACCGTCTTTAGTGGAATGATAGTCGAAGCTGTAGATGTACTTTCAAACAAGTTGTTTCAAGGGAGGGAGCTTGAATTACAATTTTAATTTGGACAGGTCTCTTTATATGTCCTCATTATTCCAAGTCTCTGCCTTACAGTGACCAATTAAGACTTCTAGTGCTGAAGTAAAGACAGTTTTTATCTCTCTTTTAGGAGAACATATGGGTGTAGTGTGAGATTTGCTTTTCTTGTATATAGTGTTTGACTGTGTAATGGGGAGTTTTGCTTGCTTTTGGTCTCTCTTTCATTATCGCTGTAAATGGGCTCTCTATGTGATAATTAAATGCAGCTCTGCAGCGGAAAAATGCAAATGAACAGGACAAACAGAGCAACAAGTCTTGGTAGTTCCCTGTGGACATGCCAAGCCAAGAAGTGATTCAGAGGCAACAAAGGAAACAGCTCCCGAGTGCATTTCATTTTTTCTGACTGCTCTGTCATTGCAGAACATAATGAACTACTTCACTTTGTTTGTACAGTGCGGGCCTTCAACATCCCTGCACTTGTTAAGAACAAAATTAAGCAATGTTGGTCTACTGTCACAATAAAAATGTGTGATTTCAAGAATATTGTACTTTTTACACAGTGTCTTTGATAATCACAAATAATATTACTCTGGTAAAAGTTTTAATCAGACTAATTTCTGGCAGGGGTCTCCAGCTTCATCTGTTTGGCCAATTAATTGATGCTGATCGGACGTTTTACAAACTATGTTTATCAGCAAAACTTGGCTCAGATAGAAGCCTTCGTCTAGCCTTAGCAACTTGATTGTTACTGAATTAAGACAACTTGCAGGCTGTGTGTAAGCTTCATCTTGGATACTTGGTCTATTAACTTGGATCGGCCATATTGGCTAACTATCTGCTTTTTTTTCTGCTCCAAACTATCGCATTTCTATCGGCCGTTATAAATCCGGCTGACCTCCACTTTCCAATAAACTACCTCACACGCTGGGCGCGGTAATGTAGGGGAGTACTGCACCAAATTATTTTTTATATTTCCATAATAATCAAGGTCAAAGTCATAAACTAAAAATATGTACCACACAATGTGCATACAAATGATGGCAACCCATCACAGTAAATGCCTCCTGCCCTAACCAGGCCCCTGGGGGTCGTACAGGCAACATTCATTTAGACAGCACAGCATGTGAAGTTTAAAGAGGACAGATTTTGACAGATGATGCTCAACAGGCAAACATGTCAGTACAAATCAAAGCACACACAGAATGACAAGGCTTGTCTTGCTCTCCGGTTGACTGTCTGTGTAGTTTTTGTTTAAAGACTTGTGGATGTTGGGAAAAGTTGATTTTCTTACGTGAGAGAAACTCACTCAAAGGTCAGAGGAACCTTGTTATTGATATTTGTGATGTATTGTTTTGATTAGTTCAAACTGATTTTCCCCCCAATATTTTTAAACAGGAAATTTGTCAATTTTCAGCCAGCTCTGTATCACTGTTTATACATTATGTAACTGATCAATAGTGAACTTCTCTCCATTTTCTCACCCAGAGCCACCTACTCAAAAAAACGCTAAACGATGAAAAACATGTCATCTGGTGGATGTTAGGACCGTTGTATCGACTGGAGACTGTTGTTCCATATGTTGTATATGTGCATCCATGGACAAAAGAGTAAAGTCGGGTGCTGATCAAATACGAACCATCATCCTGTTTGTTGTCTATGTCTCACCGAAGATGTTGTCAGAAATATATTTTAGTGTACTGTGTAGCTCCATACTGTTGCCTCTTTCAGAACAGACTCTGAACCAGAACAAGCACCACCCAACATCACCCACCAGCGGGAGTGTTTATTGGCACAGTGTGGCACAGTGCATTGTGGTTATTGTAGGTCTTTTTGCTTAAGGCAAAAGGGAAAACAGTAGCTCTCTCTGTTTTCTCTGGACATATCATGGCAATTTTAAAAATGGTTACAACTGTCTACTGCTTAGACAGCCCAGTTTTATGCAAGGGTCATCTTTCCATCAGTCTTTAATGGTTAATAATGGTGCGACGGGTGGCATGACGCCTCTAAAGGGGGCAATTCAAACAGTCTGAGAGAGAAGGATGGAAAAATATTGACGTGCCGACATCTGGAACTTCACATCAGAGCATCACGCCAGAAAAGGACTAAAAAATAGCCAGTAAGCCAATAAGTACCTGTACTTCTGCAGTCTTTTGACCCATGGATGAATGCTCATTGTACCTTTTTCCACTAAAGACAAAAGCCAGATTTTAGTGGTTGTTAGTGGGTTTCTTTGTTGATTGTGAAAGGGGTTTTTAGTTTTGTTATTTTCTCGCCACAGTATTGTTTTTTTGTGGTTTTTCAGAGTTCTCCAGATTGCATATTCCAGGATTTGATGTTTATGTATGCAACACATAACTAGTTCAGTATGTAAAGATACTTGGAGAATACATAGAAACAAGTTCACAACAAGACAAACACACAAAACCAGAAATGAATGCAGAACCCCAGCTTTTTCTATTCCATGCATGGGCGCTCACAGTAACACAGTAAAAACAAACATGCACCCAGTTTTGTAACCTAAACCACATCTTTCTTTACGTTTGATCGTTTTCATTGCATCACACCTTGCCATTCCCATAAAGCTGTGTAAAATTGCTACGACCTTTAGAACTGGCCACCAGATAATTTTCTCAAGTCCGTTGCGGGCAGAACTGAAGGACTTTGAAATAACAAGTGATGAACGTGCAGCCTTCTGAAAGGTACCTCTGTGTTCAATATATTCCCAAGAAAAACTTTGAAATCCCAGGTGAGGGGAGTGTGGTGGGTCGCAGGCAGGCAGGCGGGCTGTTGAAAGAAATGCTGCGAGTATTGGCTGGCTCTATATTATTTTGGGAAATATAAGCTTGCTTGCTCCATTGCATTTGAATTGCCTCCAACTCACCTGCGCACAGCATTCTCCTGGAGGGAATAACAGTTTATATTCGTGCCATATGTGGTGTTTTTTCTTCCCTTGCCATAACAAAACAAATTCATGTTGAGCGCCATGAAAAGTAGCCCTAGTCTCTTTTCTAGTGTAAGAGCTATTACTTTGATCGGGGGACGTGTGAGAAAGAAGATTAAAACCTTGTTACAGTGTCAAACATCAGTGAAACGTCTGACAGCTTTGTGGCTCAAAATGTAAATCAAATGTCCCCATAGATTTGAATACCAAACAGTCAGTTTCCCATTTTTATTGGACAACAGGTCGTGGCTTTGTTCTCGCTGCCTGTGCCAATGCAAGCACTTCACCTCAGGAGAGTGAAAAGAAGGTGTCATGTCACCTTGAGCACAATATCAAAAGCCTTCACCTGAAGCCAGCAAAAATACGATTTTTATCATTGTTCATTATTGTAACAAATTATCGTTCATTTGTTGGCTGTTTTTTGTAACATTTCTAAAAATCTGCAACATGTACATAAACTAAAATTGGCTGGCAAAAAAACGCTAAACGATGAACTACTACTAATGTAGCAGGTATGTCGGAGGGAGGCAGAGATCATCTGCGAGTGATAATAAAAACTCACCGAATATCTTTATAAACGGACATCTCGGGGCACATGTCGCATTTTATGACCCTGCAGGGAAGCGCGAACTGGACGAGACCTGCGCTGAGCATGACTTCTGCCTGACAACAATTACTAATCACGTCAGCCATTTTCACCTGAAGCTATCGTCCGCAGCCATAAATAATAACTGTTAAAGCAAGCCCAGCTAATCAGCCACCATCTGAGGAGGCGCTGTCAACTTTGCCGTCCAACTCTGAGAGGTGTGTGCCGCAGAGTCAATAGATGCCTTATCTTAAACGTGTGAGGCACTGCAGATGGATAAAGGTTTTGTTTTTGTAATGTTTATGTATTGAAAAGATGCAGCTTTCATTTTGTAGACTGCAGTAGTACTGCAGGACTTTCTGAATAAAAGGGGAATTTAAATGATGAAAGAGTAGCCATGTGCAGTTGTATAGATCACTGAGGATGACATACACTGAGATGCATCGAGAATTGTTTTGCATTCGAATCGTTGACAGCTGAATATTAATCGAATTGTGAATCCAGTGAAGATTCATACCTCTAATAAAGATCGTAAAAAAGCTGGTCTGTGGTGTTCAATGTGACAGTGACCACTGACCTGTGGTCCAGGATCATTGCAACATGCTACGGCAAAGTTACCCTACGGGGTAGCCCAGTCTTAAGGTTGTACCATTGGATATCTGAAAGTGTTAAATGGTTTTAGTTAAATAACATTTTCTACTATTGACAGTGTTTGTATACTAATATTTGTATCTGCCGTCCACTGTCACCTATCAATGGCTGCTGTTAGTATAACATTACAGTCAAGTGCTTGGAGGACTAACAGGGGAAAGATTCTTTGAAAAAAAATAATGAATTGAAGACGTGCTATGGAGAGTGGGTGTTTTTGAAAAGTTCACATACTCATTATTTTTGAATTGCGTCCACACAAAGATGAGACTATTGCTGCGAGATACAAGCTCCACAAGCTGTCCACTGCTGTCAACTCAACAAGCAATCTACAGGCTGAATAAACCACTGAGAACGCCTCTCAGTGGTTTATTCAGCCTGTAGATTGCTTGTTCAGTGTCCAGTCATGAAATTTATGTTATGATACAGACTTCTAAAGATTTAAATGTAACCATATAATAGATTGTATTGTGGTCACTTTTATCAGGCAGTTTTTAGAAAAACAAATCACGTTACACTTCAGGGAAAGGTTTTACTAACCTTATCACAGGGTCTTTTTAGTAGCCGTTCTGGAGCTACTGATCAGAATGTTTTGTTCTTTATGTAGAAATTTGCTGTTGAACTGGTCAGAAATTAACTTTGACCCTCAGCTTTTGAGCCAACCAGTTTTGAGAAAACAGTTTGGCAAATTGCTACCAAAAGTCATTCCACACTTGTCCCGATGATTCTGCACGTTTTGATGTATTTCTTTGTGTTTGTGTAAGCTGCTTCTTACATCAGGCGCACTACACTAAGAGAAAAACAACGAAGGTGATGGAGATGAGAGAGGAAGAGCTGGTGCTGTCCACAGTGTCCAGGAGAGGATTAGATCTGTACCTGTGCTGTTAAACACAATGTTATTTCCTCAGGGATATATAAACTATTTGATAGTTATAGTGTAACATATTGGTGCAATGTATAGTGTAACAATAAAGTATAAATGTATTATTATATAACAGACATTTTGCTTATGTTTGTGTACAGTTTGAGACACATTTCTAGAATTCAAATACAAAATGACTCAAACACAAAGATAAAATAAAGAAGTTGCACATAAATTCACTGAATTATATTTAACACGAACAGGTGTGACGTGTTAAAGGTCAGTGCCCTCCAAGTGTGTGTGTGTGTGTGTGTGTGTGTGTGTGTGTGTGTGTGCTGTGTCAGATGGTTAAGTGAGAACATCTCAGGTTTGCACAGTGTTGAGTGATGGAGAGGAGAGGGTGTGTGTGTGTGTGTGTGTGTGTCTGTCTGTGTGTCTTGTTGTGGATTTAGTTTGAATTCCTGTCACAAACAGTATCACATGCAGCTGTAGGCAGATTCCCAGAGGGCAGACAGAGGTAAGCTTTGTAAGTACAAGCTAGTGACACCAAATTATGACATTTTGTTCTTGCTACAGCCAAGATATAGTGTCAGGCTAGCATTTTCTTATTTTTTAGATATTGGTGTGACATCTGTTCTGGATGTTATTTCATCAGCTGTCACTGGCAGGTCGACTGGGAATAACGCCTTCCAGGAGAGGAACATGTGCCAGTGGGGCTGCAGGTTAGATCTCAGAATAACTCTTAAGGTTGTGACTGTAATGTTTTATTCAGTTTTTCAAAGATACTGCATATTCTGCTCATAGCATGTATGAGGTATGAGGACTGTGTATTGCCTGGGTGTGTAGTGTGTGCCTTGAACCTGGTAGGTGTGATTTACATTAGCAACAAGATCTCCACAGGAGGGATATGTTGTTATCTAACTATAAAGACAGGAGTTGTTGTTTGTCTCTCTGGATGTTATCTGCATATCTTGAGGACTGTTCATCCAACATTCGATTTATAACTGAACCTAAAGAAATGTGCAGTTTCAACATATCTGTGTTTTGCAGAAACGTACATTGAGAACATTTGTTCTGGTGATTGGGTTAGCTGATAATGGCTCAAGATGAAAGGTAGAGTTGTCACCAAGTACCAAAGCTTCATCCCTTGGATGAATATATCTTATGTATGGTGGCCTTTTTGGGACATCTTCTTCTTCTTCACATTTTATAAGACTATGGCTACATCCGTACAACACAAACACTAGCTCTCAATATTTGTTGATAATTTGTCTGTGGTTGTTAATTAAATGGAAAAATCAGAATAAATTCATAACTGCAAACATTTCCAAACTGCTGTCAAAGTGCTTCGAGGTGTGAAGACAGCAGACAGTAGGAACCATCATTACCATCTGATGTATCAAAGGTTATGTGAAGATGTTAAGAAGTACTCATGTTCTGAACTTGTTTAGAGTTTAAAAATATCTTATTAGGATACAACTTGAAGTAATAATCTCGAAGATATTCTTGTAAATAAATATCTGTTTAGTCACTATCTATCGCCGAATGAGGTAACACGATGATGATTGAGCCTCTGGTCCACTGATGAAAGCCCTTGCATTTGTTGTAATACCAAAGATGTACACTGGGCGTCGGTGGCGACTTTCCCGAAAAATACGCGTTCACCCAGCAGTGGTTGGTCGGCCAGAGAGAGCAGGTGGTTCGCATCATAAAGACCAGAATAAGTTAGCCTAATGTAAGACAGTGAATAAGTATGTACATAACATTACTTTTATAGCAACCATTTTTAAATCAGTAAATAGTAAGTGTTATAAATAACACAGGATCTATACGCGTGATATGCATCACATCTCTGTAGCTTTATTCACTCAACAAGAACACGAGGAAGAATCTCTGACAAATGTCCAAATGAATTAAACATTGATGTGCAGACTGAGGGACAGATGCAGTAGACACAACAAAGGTATTTTCCACTGAATTTTCTCGTTCAGTCCTTCAGTCTCACTCTTCACTCGAGAGCTTTGCATATTGGAGGAGTCCCTCTCGGCCTAAAAACCACAGGACTTCTTCTTCTCTGTGCACTCAGACTTCCTCTCTTAACAGCTGGCTCTTTGGCTAAGAGCCGTCAAGCTGGAGAGAGCTGTGCGATGTTTCCTCCCGGCAGTGATAGAGCTGCTCTCTAGAATGGTTTCCCCTGGTGCAGGATACGTCTCGCTGTGTTTGGCAACCCAGGAGACGGGCATCACATCTGGTCCTCAGCTCTGCAGCGGCAGGCAGCAAGAAGTAAATTCTCCTAATGACGACCGGCTGGCCAGAGGCCCGATCTGCCACGACCTGGGTGTAAAGCTCCCCTCCTGCTCTAGTGGAGAGAGAAATCTAAAGATGGGACCTTTCAATGATTTGTGAAACGGTTAACACATTTTGGGGCTTTGACTCAGTGCCTGAGTGAAAATGAGAGAGGCTTGAAACTGAACATGTTGCTGTGTTTCACTGCATTGTCTTGACATTTTGCCCCGTGACCTTGAAGAAAGAAACAACCAGCAGTGTGATCTATAAGCTGTTGTGTCCAGATGGACGGTCAGCTTGATAGACGATAGACGCTAAATGTCCTCCTTGGACTCCATTAATGATTGAAACGAGACAAAAGGGGTTTTACTTAGTCAGTTATAACTTCTGTACTGTAATCCTCATTGTTTGTTGTGTCTTTTTCACTTTGTTCATTACTTATTTTATATAGTTTTGTGGTGTAATAGTGCCCCTTACTGTGTATTGATGTTCTCTATTGGGCGTGACGTTCTGCCTCTGATTGATGTCGGCTCTGTAGTTTAATTGGTGCAATATCTGTGTGAGCATACCCTGAAAATAGTTTGTGATATCTTTTCAATTCAAGTGCCTTGTTGTCAACTTGAAGACTTTCTCACTGTCTCTGGTGACTTTTAAGACACCTGTAGCAACTTTATTTTGACAAATCTCACAATTTCTTTGTGTAGATGTTAACTCGTCTCCCTCTCTGGACTGACTGTGTCAAAATACACAGGTTAAACAGATTGAGTCTATTTCATTGTGTGGATACGATCTGTTCACTTCAGTTTCACAGTCCAAATAGCAGTCTACTAAAAAAATATTGAAGTAGGTTTTGATGAGTTGAAAATTATAATAGCTAAGCAATAATTATTGCTAATGGCATCTGAACTCATGAAAGAGAGACAGCTAACACGAGCTACACAGCCATCTTTTTATTTTACAAGACTAAGTGAGGGAGTGAACTAGTAATTAGTTGTAATGTTAGCAATTTATGCTGACTTGTTTCTCTTTCTAAACGGAGGCTAGTTAGCTTAGCTTACTAGATTCTGTCTTCCAAGTCAAACAAACAACTCGCAGAACAAAGTGTCCACCCAGAGGTTGACAAGTATAAATGGATTGATCTGGATCTGGATCTGAATAGTGAAGCCAATGCTGAAGTGCCTTAAACATGTATTCTTTCTAAAGGCCAGCAGGGGGCGACTCCACTGGTTACAAAAATTAGTCCGGTTGTGTGTAAGCTTATGAGAAAATGAGCATTCTCCTCACTTGATTTATTAACCTCAGTAAACAGTTTCCTAATGAGTTCATGGTCTTCAATACAGCATGATGTTCATTTTGAGAATTATGGTCCCATTTAGAGTAAAACAGACGATAAAGCAGGGTCTGCCTCAGGGTGAGGCTACATTGAGAAACCATGTCCTCATGTTCTCAGTCAGATCATATCAGGATATCCTCCCTAGCTCCACCCTCTTATCCAAATAAGGTCGCCTCTGGCTCCACAAAAAACAAGATGGCAACAGCGGTAATGCTAAATGGTAGTCCAAAAATGAGTTGGTGACATGGAGAGACGGTTTTAATTGTTAGCGATACAACCAAAGCTGTGTGTGCTTGTTGAGAGAAAACAAAGAAAACATCTTGTATGAATGTTGATAGATTATACAGGGCTATGATGTGCTCCAGGCAGCGGTGCGCCACAGAAATTAACAGCTCATCTTCTAGCAAAGGCGGCTGTAAAATATCAGTCAACACCCACCCAGAGGCCTGAAGCTGCTGCTTCCACAATCACATCTAAAAACAGTTTTATCCTCTTTTTAAAAGGAAAGGAAAAACATGGACAATAGCTGCTGTGTTATTATCGCTCATGTATTCTCACACAAAACATGAGAAGAATTCAAATTTCAGTTCATCGTCAGAACTTGTCAATAAATACTTTTTTTTTAAATACCTGTTGAAACGAAGGATGCAGGTTGTTTTTCCTGCAACGGAAACATCATGTTGTTTGTCAAATAAAGATTAAAGAGTTTGATAATGAGCATGAGGAATGTTATCCTCCATGTCTGGTGAAACAAAGACTTCCACTTCCTCAAAAGAACATCTAACATCAAAGACTTCGCCTCAAAACATCCAAGTAAACAAACCAAACAGATCCTTAGCAGCGTACCAACATATAGACAGCGAACATACATCAGCCCCACAAACATCGCAGCAGGATATCACTGACAGCGTTGTACACCACTGCTGCTGTAGTCACAAGTCTGCAGCGATGAGATACAGAAGCTCATTGCAGTCATTTTAAATCCATCTTGCTGAGAGTCATTTCATGCCTTTCTAAGGCGCAAGAACCACACCCCCGTTTCTCTTTTAATAGTTTGAGGGAACGTTTAAATGGAGCTGCAGGGCCGACTTTCTGTGTTTGTGAACAGACGGTTCAAAGGACTCTGGACAGCTGTGAGGCAAAAGAAGAATGATGGATTTAATTTGATGTTTTGATTTGGTGATTTGCTGATGATTTCTGTCAGATTGCTGATGAAATAAACTAAATTTAAAAAATGTGCTACTTTGGCTCTGATGCAGCATCCTCTCACAAAATGTCCCGTCTACACTATCTGATCGTAACATGTAACATTTAATAGCCTATAAACACTGAATAATCTGAATCTGTAAAGTAACTAGTAACTAAATGTATCAAACGAATGTAGTGGAGAGGAGGTATGAAGTAGCAGAAAAAGGAAATACTCAAGCAAAGTACCTGAAAATTGTACTTGAGTAAATTGTACTTTTTTGAAATTTTGGCACTAAGATCGATGATCTTAGAAGATTTGGGTCTAAGATCTAAAATCAGTTTTCAGTCTCCTTGAATTTTAATAAGCGGTATTGGCCCTGAAAAAGCCATATTGATCAACCCCTAATAATTACAACTGATAGTTTTACAGTGAAATGAGCTCCAAATTCATATTGCTGCCCTGGTAGTGCTTCACAACATTGTTTTTAATTGATTCAGTAAACAGAAAATGAGTAAACAATTATTTTAAAGGGAAACTCCACCAATTTTACACATTACAGTGTGATCACAGGTCTTGGCGAGTTCTACTGCAAGTGTTAAAAAAGTAGTTTAAAGCCTCCATAGAACTCAGTGGCTAAGTTGCATTGTGGGTAATGTAGGCGCCATGTTTGGAAAAGCAGTCCACTGGTCGAGCATTGTTGGATTCATTAAGGACAGTTTGGAAACAAATGATCAAAATCGATAGAGTAGAATCAGAGATTCTTCTTCCTTTTCAACTTTACAGTCACTTTCTGCAGACAAGTTAAAATACTGGACCAGCCAAAGCATGAACATATGAAAAACAAACAAATAGGAAATCTGTGATCTAGATTTAACGTTATATAATCTGAGAAGTTGGACTATTTGTTATAGTACAAAATCATGATAGAATGAAGACATTTTTCCTTTCCATTTTTTGTATTAAAACTTTTTATCCTCTTGAGGAGTATGAATGTTTTTCTTCATAAATCCCAGTGACAGTTTGATAGTTAGTGATACTCAAACAGACACATTTCAGATGTATATCAAGCTCCTTAACAGAATATATCTAGAAAATGTGTCCATGAAGTACTGACGCACGTCTTCATAAAATCAATCTGTCCAAAACCCAAAGACATTTGAGGTTTGAGAAGCTGTAACTGATGGGTTTTTGCTTAAAAGTTGCTAAATCAAGTATTTGATTAACAAAATAGTTTTCTGTCAATAGAGTAATCAATAAATCGATGAACAGTTGCAGCTCTAATGTCAAATTGTTCCATGATGGCATCAACAGATAATCTGTTCAGAAGACGTGAAGTGACTGAATCTGTTGTCGTCTCCTCAGAGACAAAACATGAAGTTAGATTGGATTTTCTTTTTACCTTCTGGTCCATGAGAGGAAAACAGACAAACGTGTCAGTTGTGGATAATCCCACAGGGCTCCGGTTGAATTATATGTTTGAGAATCAAAACACAAGCGACTACTATCCCTAATGTGCTGGAACCACTATAGCATGACACAAATGTACACAGTGGCATGTTTTTCTGAATTTTGGGTCTGACAGCACCGGTGTAAAACTCAAAATGTGTCAGGAAAGGTGTAGAAACTGTTGAGGGAGACCCCTTGTTGATAACTTTCCTCCTCGTTTTTTCGGGTCGACCTTGAGGAGCCGTCCCTCTGCTGCCTTTTCGCAGCACACTGAACAGAAAAAGGACAGACAAGGCGCATGCTAAGTGGAGGCGGTGGCTCCTGTCATGGTCGACCTGGGCGCTATCAGGACGGGATCAGTCGGCTGTGTCTGGATGACAGGACTCTGCCCGTGTCTCCGTCACTGCTGAGTGTCCACAGGCGTCCTCTCGGCCTCTGTGTCACGGCAGCCAGCTCAGCATGACAATAGGACAACTAAAGGGGACGAGGCGTCTGCTGTCAGCATCCTTGACCACATCCTGATGACTTTGCAAAAACTAACCTCAAATTTGACTCAAACATATTAAAAAACATAATCATATGAATTTCCAGCACCAGTGACTTAAAATGTGAGGCAAAGATTCACCAAATGACCTTAAAAAAGTTCTGTTATTTGCGTTGACGGGCGTCGACATCACTGAACTCCCTGAAGGTCTCAACACTTGCTTAATAAGCAAAAACCCTAAAACTCCCATCTGTTGAGATGAACCGAGCCGAGGCGCAGACAGTCAGATTTACATTACTGCTGAAGCCATTTTATACCAGAACATGAAGAAGAGCGCTTGAATTAACCTGATTATGTTTGGATTGTTTTTGTATTCGTCTTCCTGCCTGCCAGTCGTCTGCTTCACTGACTGCCACTCCTGTGTATTACTTCAAGCTACCAAGTAACCTTTGGCTTTTTGGGCTTTTATTCAGTGTTCTTGTGTGATCCTTGCAACCGACTCCGTGTTTGAGTTCTGGCCATCACACATACTAACTTGTGAAGATATTCTGGCTCTTCATATTGTTTCCCCAACTGCTTCTCTGATGTCTACCTTCCCTTTTGCTCCTCTTCCAATTTCTTTTTCCCATCTTGTTGGATGGTTTTTAGTGAATTTTTATTTTGTTTTTCTGTTGAGTTTGAATGATTTGTAGCATAAAGCTGGAGTGGTTCAGTGGCTGTTTCTGATTTTACTAGGGAGGCACAATATATATCGGACAGATAAATTATCGGCCTAATAATGGAAAATTGACATTATCGGTTGTCGGCAGATGAATAAATTATAGCTGATAAATCTAGTCGATAATACAAAGCCAAATTGTTTTTGTTTGTTTAACAAGTGCAGCATCTACACACAATAGATGGTGGTATGCACCTTTACAGTTGGTTTGTTAGCAGCCAGTAAACAACGTGTTGTCGCGCTCATAACGCCGAACTGCTGCACCACACTTGTCCTCAGGTGTGGATGATTTTTTTCCAGCTGTGGAATATCAAGTAAACCATCTTTGCTCACTACATCGTAGCCTTTCTTACACTCAGGTGTGCATAATGTTGGTTTCTATTATCGGTGATTTTATCGGAATCGGCCATGAGAGTCAGGTAATTACTGGTGAGCATATCGGCTGAAAAATCCATATCGTGCATCCCTATATTTGACTCTTTTAACAAAAAGGGCAATTCCTCTTTTATTTTGTAGGTGTCATCCTCATGTGTCATCTTTTTCCTTACTTTTTCTTTCCCCAGCCTGTTTCCTATATTCACTTTCTTGAAATTTGAATTCCCGGAGCTGCGGCCTACAAGTTTGTCCAATCAGGTGCAGCCTGAGTGTTTTTGTGGTTGCAGGAGGTTGTAGCTTGTTTTGTTGAAGCGTGCAAAGCTGGGAAGTGCTGCGTGGCCTTGCATCAAACAACGCTTATATAAAACAATGTTTTAGTTCCTTGTGTCTCTTCTGTGTTTGCGATCTCTGTTCAAAGTCCTACACTTTCTCCTCGTGTCTCAGCGTTCCTGCTTTAGTTCTGTGTGCCTTTCTGAATTGTTCTCAGTTGAATTCATATATCCTTTTTTGGATTTGCCCCATCGCCTGCCAATTTTGTTGTCTGGACTTAAGTTTTACATTATTCAAGCTCCCACTTTGTATTTCAACCTTGGTGACTTGTATTTGGGTCCTTTTGTTTGTGGTCCAGCAGTCGTAACAATATTTCTGTCCCTGTTAGATGCTTATACACAAAACATGGGAAAACAGGGTCTGGGTGAAAAAAGTTAGCCTTTAAGATGGTGATCATGATAAACATTTCCTGATTCACATCAAGGAAACTAAAAAATAAGGAAAGATCATAATGTCACTGAATCTTACTTTGGGGCCAGACTGTGGTGACAGCTGTGTTGAAGTCAGTGGGAGAAACATACTGAAACCCAACATACACTTCAGAGAGAAGGTTAACCGCTGATTTTTTTATCAACACGTTGTTTGTTCCTCGACTTTGTGAAGGAAAGGCTCCTGGTTGCAGTCTAATTGCAGTCATATCAGTGGGAATCAGTCCAGACCTGCCCCGTTTGATCACAGTATTATCAGACCTGTCAACTGACTGTGAATCAGATGTCGACCTGCTCTCTGAAGTGTGTCATTTAATTTTCTGGAGGCATTTCTTCATCAGAATTCATATGACGTAGATATGTTTGGTTTTAGTGTGTTTCTCCCATTGACTTCAATACATCTGCCACCACAGTCTGGCCCCAAAGTGAGATTCAGTGATGTAATGACCCTTTTTTTTTTAGGTTCCTTGCTTCACATCAGCATGTTAACACTGTTATTGTGAGCATGATGATGTTAACTTCTCGTAACAAGTCGTCAGATGAATCAATAATCACCCCACAAAAGAAAATAATTTAGACATTCTGCAAGTGTGTGATTTTTCCCCCCATGTAATTAAACCGCTTCTATATTTACATTGTGCTTATTGCACCACAGTCAATAGTCCATTTTTCCATGTAGGGACACTTCTGTCCCTGAGAGAAAATCCATTTTCTAACTGCTGCCGTCCTCCACCACACACAGCACTCTGATTACTCAGGCAGAGAGAGAGAGAGAGAGAGAGAGACAGAGAGAGAGAGAGAGAGAGAGAGAGAGAGAGAGAGAGACACAGAGAGAGAGAGAGGGAGAGAGAGAGACACAGAGAGAGAGAGAGACACAGAGAGAGAGAGAGAGACAGAGAGAGAGAGAGAGACAGAGAGAGAGAGAGAGAGAGAGAGAGAGACACAGAGAGAGAGAGAGACAGAGAGAGAGAGAGAGAGAGAGAGAGAGAGAGAGAGACAGAGACAGAGAGAGAGAGAGAGATGGCGGGAGAATGCAGGATGAGGGACCTACAACCAGCACAAGGTGCAGCTCCACCAGTGGCCTCAATCAGTCATCAGGTTCGTCCGTACAGACGGAGCAGAGAGGTTGTGCTGCTGGCAGGCCCGGCAACATGATTAAGGAGCCGGCGGCATGATTACGCTGCTCGTCTTGTGAATGGAATAATAGAGAGAGGCCGAGTCTGGTGCTAAATTCTCCTGATGGAGGCGAGACAAGAGTGTGTGGTGGGGAGGAGTCCGAGGCCCTCCCATGTGACCGGGAGAAGATTAAGGACCGACGATAGATAATTAAGGAAGTGCCAGGACCTCTTTTCTCTTCACATGGCTGTTTTATTAAAGGGGATTCTGTAAGGAAGAATATTAATATAAACTACCAGCCTGTGTGACTCAGTGATGAATATAAATTGGGAGCTGTGGGGGGAGGAATGCATTAGGGGGCGTTTATCAGGAGCGCTGGGGGGCACGGTGATCATGAGAACGGCTGTACCGAAGCTTTCGGCTCTGTTGATCTCTGCAGAGGAACCAAACCCCGTGTCATCAGCATCAGAACACTTCCATATACATTCATTCAAACTGCAAGTCACACTGCTACACTGCTGTCCATTTCATGCTTCTTATTCCCTTTACTCCTGACATGTTAGGAGGAAAACAATGTTCTTTTACTTCCTTTACTTTTCTGACAGCTGTAGTTACTTTGCAGATTAAATCTTAAGGATTAAGACAAAATTCATGATCCATCGTTTAAAGCTTAAAGGTGCACTTTGTAGTTTTTAGTTTTGGTGAAGAAATGTTAATCAGAAGAGAAAGATCTTCACTGACTGTTTTTTTTTTCTAAAAATCACGATGCTATGATGATCAGGGCTCAGTAGTTGATGGCTGTCAGCCATTGTTGATGGACGGCCAACCCTGAACATACTGTTTTTACATACATACATTTTATATATGTACACGTTATGTCACTCGTGCATTTGGAAACTGATGACCACAGCCGCTGTAGTTTCGCTTTTCTTTTCATTTGACTGTCGATATACGTCTATCTAAATATATATTTTCTCTGTACTTTCATACTCATATACATTATAATACTTTCTGTATGAAAGTTATGAGCACAAACTGTGAAAAACTTAATATGTGAACTTGTCAGACAAGACCGTGTACATTTATTACACACAATTGATTAATCAAGTAATAGATTAATCATTTTGTCTATTAAATGTCAGAAGTGGTGAAAAATAACTGTGCAGCCCTGATCTTGTAAACTAAAGTAGTAGTAAACAGTTAATCTGAAAAATAATTGTCATTTGTGCAAACTGATGTACATTTATTAGTGATCATGATTAAAGTGATTCTATTGTAATTTCACTTTAGATATAGTAAATTAGTCATTTTGAGTCATTTATCTACCAGTACATTAGATCTGCAATAATAACAGCAAACAATTTAGAAACCTGGATGATACATTTAATCTAATTTCCACTAATTTCTGCTTTTTCAAAAAATGAGGATTTGCTATTTTTCCCTCCTTTTGATAAAACTGAAAATTGAAACTATTCACTGTAATTGAGACTAAACAAAGAGGAAGAGGTCATTCGGCTCTTGAACACTTTAACGTTCAAATTAATCAGAAACTATTCAGACAGATTAAACAATAATTGTAGTTTTAACTGCCAACAGAGAATTTTAGAGTCAGCAACAGGTCTACACTCCTGTACCGTAAATTTATCATATAGTAAATACAGAACAGAAGCAGAACCTGCTCTCTTCTGTCAAACATATGGCTGAAAGTTGTAGGTTTTCATTATCAGTGCAGCAGGCTCATCAAATGTAGGGGTTCTTCAGATGTAAGTACCTCTCCACATGGATTTCAAAGATAAGTGTACAGCCTCGTGCAATTTGGAGGATACTTTTACCCAAAACACCTCCCAGAACCCGCAGACGTATACATTTTAAATATGGACGAGCCCAGAGGGAGAAAACCCCAGTGAGAGGGAGAAAACCCCACTGAGAGGGAGAAAACCACACTGAGAGGGAGAAAACCACACTGAGTGGGAGAAAACCACACTGAGAGGGAGAAAACCACACTGAGAGGGAGAAAACCACACTGAGAGGGAGAGTGACAGCTGAGCTTAGCTAACCCTTAAATACAAACATGTTCTGTCATCGAGAAGAGAACTGGATTTCATTAATGATCCACTCAGGAAACTAATTTGATAAAACTCAGTGAGTGTGACTTTAAAGAGAAGAACATGTCTCATATTTCTTTTGTGATTTAAATATTTTGTCTTCACATCGGACCCTAAAAGAATTTAATAATATTCTTGTAGCAAACCTCCAAATTTGTCTTTTTTCATATATCAAATTGTTGTTTTTTGAAGGAAGAAAAAAATCCAGAAAAGTTGTGTTTTCAGTGGGCAGATTTCGTTAGGATCAGGAAAATACAACTGGGTCACAAAGTACCAAAAAACATTTTTACAAACACAGAAAATCCTCACTTTTGATTGGTGAACAGTTCTGGATGGGACCTTTCACACTGGGTGGTAAACTCACTAACATCTGACCAGTCGCTCGTCTTTAATGTGAATGTTTTGTCCAACAGAACCAGCAGTCAGTCAGTTGGCTAACTGTTGCCGCTCCAAATGCAAACGGTAAAGCTCTCATAAACATGATTCATGAATCACTACTTGACTCCACCTGTTACTTTTTTGGGAAGTGAGGTTTTGAAACTTGCGAGTGTCACATTTTTTGTTCCCTGTTTTGCACATTTGAGCCAAAATTGAACCAAATCAATTGTGGGACACCTACAACAAAGTATTAGTGGCCACGATAACACAGTCCTGATTTTAGAGCAGCAGCTGGCTATTATTTTCATGTTTAATTAATTTACCAAATGATTGTTTGGTGATACGTTCCCAGAGCCTGAGGGGCTATTTTCAAATGTCTTGTTTTGTCTGAACAACAGAACAAAACCCAAATAAATTCAGTGTACTATCATAGAACACCAAGCAATCATCACAACTGAGAAACAGGAACCAGTAAACTTCTTGCAATTATGCTGATAACAAAATTGTTGTTGACCCACATATACTTCAGCGTTAGAACGTGTAAATGTGTTCAAGTTCTGCACTTTGGTACAATTTTTAAGGTACTTCACTTGAGTGTTTCTGTTTAATGCTCCCAACACTTCCACTGCATTAGATTTAAAAAGGAAATATTAATAGTTGATGTGACAGCTACAGTTACTTAAACAAAATGATTCATTGCTATAAATTCAACTATGGCTCAGGATATAAAGCAGTTTAAATTAGCCGCCACTGTCTCGAATACTTGCACTTAATCACTTGCTTGCATCTTGACGCATCCTTTTTTTTGCCGTTGCTTTGTCAACCCAGTGGTCAGAATATAAGTAGTTCATTTTTATGTTGAAACTTTACGTTTCTTTAGGTCGAATTTTCTATTTCTCTCTTGTCACAACTCTGTGCTAACGCTCTGGTGAGGTTTAGACACAAAAACAACTTAGGGTTTGGAAGCATCATGGTTTGGCTTAAAGTCCCCCTCCAGTGTATTTTTATATTTTTATGATATTTCATATTTTTCTGAGCTGTTTCCTGACAATGTTGATGAGCAACACTATTCGCCAAATATTTTTTTGACAAATAACTTTGTGCTCAAAGTCTCTAAATGTAAGCTGCTGCTAATAGCAGAATCTGGGATCCGTACATCAAGTTGTCTAGTGGTGGCAAATGTACAGTACAGGTAAACTCTGGAGGTGGACTTTAAAATACCTGTTTTGGCCACGATGATCACGGAGGGAGATGGTCCGACTTTCCTGTGAAAAATAGCTGGTTTTGGTCGCTACTCAAACGGCTGGAAATGTCCCAGGTGTCTCTAAAAATATCCAGTGGTGTGACTTGACTGTTATAACGACACCACCTGATGTGCATCATCTGTGCTTTGTTTGAGCCGAGCTGTTTCTTCCTCACTTAAAGTTGAACTTTGAAATATCAAAATATGATAATTATATAAGGGAGTGCATCTTTAATAGTGGTGGATATACTTCTTTCAGCCCTCAGGCAGCCCATGTCAATCACATCTTTCCAAAAAGTCCAGAAGTCACAGACTCTTCTCGTCAAAGATCATTTAAATTTCAATGTAAACTGAGTGCTTGACAAGTTTCTCTACCCAAACTGCTCTGCTTTAATTCAGTCTGCTTTTGTTTCAGTCACAGTCTTACAATTTTATTTTCTCTCTTTGTTAATTATAATGATACATTTTACTGCATGCCTTCTTGCAAGAAAAACATACCCAGAGGGACAACAGAGTCTTGACCTTGTTCTTGTAGCATAATAATTGGCAACTGGCTGCTTCAGCTCTTAAAGGAAACTTGTCAATACGTGACTGTCTGTGTACCAGCACCAACAGAGTAAAGGGTTGTTTAAATGAGGAGAAAGACATGATATTACACTCGTTTTCATGGTCTAGTTTTTATTGTTGGGTAAAATGACAAGCGTGTTTTCTCTATATAAATAACAATCACATGAAGGAACATACAAGACATGGCTATATGGAGGTGAAAGCGGTGTGTGTTGTGTGTGTGTGATCACAATGAGTACAGGATGTAGATAATGACAGCTGTGTTTGTTTTCATTTCTTAAAAAGGAGGGTGATACCGGCTCGGAAAATGACCAGAACCTGCGTGAATCTGTACATCGATGGGAAACTAATGGACTCACAGTCAGCCGCTATGTACAGAACATAAATAGAGAGAAGGTCAGAGGTCGTCATCAGCAGTACAGTCAGGTTTAAAGGTCTGAAACAACATGTGACAGGGAAGAAAGGATTTATTAAAGTAAAATATATACGAGTTAACAGGAAAGACAGAATGATTTATATAATCTGTACACATCAAAAATCCGTACTAAATTTGAGATACAGTTGCCCATTGTGATTCACAGAGTCAAAGAGTGCCAGGGTGAAAATGCATAGAAATGTGTCCAGCTAGGTTTCATTGACTTGCCAGCTATGTTTCTACTGCAGGAGCATTCAGAAAGTTTCGTATAGTCAGAGCTTATCCTCAAAGACCCTCTAGACAGTACATCTACCCCACTCCCCAGTGTGCTAGCTCATCATTACTTCACATTAAAACATCCACTTAGAACATGCTGTCAAACCGAGCAGACAATGCATGTTTTTTTTTTTTTTCCTCCACGGTTCTTTCTTTTATAGTCTACGATTCTTTTCTTCTCTTTTGGTCCTGGGATATTGAAATTATGAGAGGGTTTCTTCACGCACGAGTGCTCTATTGACTCATCGCTAAATTTCACAATGTGTAGTGTATAAAGCTGGTACAATTTAACTAACATCGCCACAGACTTTCATTTTTCTGCTTTGGACTAAAAAGGAAAAAAAAAATTATATGTATGTATTTTTCAAAAACCTTCCAACGCTGGTTATAATTTTGGATCAAAGGTTATAGATCGCACGACCATAATGAACCACTCAGTCTGCACTTCAAACAGGTTGGGATCACAGCAAGGGCTCGTTTTAATTAGACTGAGTTGGCTGCGTTGGAACGGACAGATAGACGAGAGCGGTAGATTTGTGAGAAACCACGCTCACCATGAATGGAGGGGTCAAAGGAAGAGGTGTAGTCAGCAGTCACACTGGGAATAATTACGCTAATTCCTCTGATGGAGGGGAATTTTCCTTGAAGGCACAGGAAAAAAGTTGGGGATGGGTAAAGTTAAATTACAAGAGTTAATCCGGACATATACAGTATATATATTGAATTCTGCCAATTCACTTAATATTAGTTTTGTTCAGAGATTATCTACAGCATTCCCACACACTGAAATAATAATGCAAAGTTGCACATGTTTACGGATTCATACCAATTTTCCTGAAAAAGATTAACAGCAAGCAACTTTATGTCAACTGAAACTCATTATTTTAACTTGGCTTTAAGACAATATATAAATCAATTACTCCCTCACTTGTGTTTTTTTCTTTTTTGGATTACAGCCCCCCATCCAATGGATTTAAAAAATTCTCAATTTGGTTTCTGAATATGTGGTTTTCACTATTGCGCTCCCACAAAATTAAAGACTCTGCAACAGAATTCAGTGCAACAGTACCTTTTTGAGGAAAACAAAGCTCATTGTGTCTCGATGTTACGACCTAAGACTCTCCAACCCACACCACTACGTTGCCTTTGAGGACGTCGGTGATCTCACAGTTGAGCTTGTTGAGCGTCCGTCCAAGATGAAGAGGGACTCTCTGGACGGGGTCATGAGGTACTGTCCGAACAGTCCGCTGCCCGCCATTACCCTGTTCCTACTGCTCCACGGCCACTCGAACGACTTGGTGGCCTCTTTCAAGCTCTTGATCATCTTGACCTTGCCGCTGCTCAGCTCCACAAACAGAGCGTCAGTTTGAGGGCCGGAGCTGCCGAACACGTTGTACTGGTGGACCTCTGTGAAGGAGCGCTGGAAGGCCAGATCAGACAGGTGGAGGTTGGTGTGGATGTCGAAGGGCTCCTGGATCTCTCCCCGCTCTGAGATCATCTGGATCCTCATTAGGCCGTCGCCGTCATCCACAGTGACCAAGTAGTGGCCGTCTGGAGACACGAAGGGAGTGCCGGTGACGTCGCGGTTTTGGCCGATCACACTGTCTGTCACACTGTCCAGGATGAGTTGAGGCTGTGTGGCTCCGGTGGAGTCGGGCCTGCAGTTGACAAAGTAGTAGCCGCCAAGATGGGTGTAGGCGACATACTTGGGGATGCAGTTATACTCTCGTAAGCTGATGTTTTTCACATACGACGTCGTCTCTAGGTCGATCTTGTGGAGAACAGGCTCATTTCGATGAAGGATGAGTCCGAATCTGTGGGCAATTTAAAGAGAAAAACAAAGAAAAAGATTGAATCAATAACACATTTTGACTTATTGTATTCTGCAAATTATAACTGTGACTCTAGAAACACCAATGACGGTCAACCGGTCCACCACTCCAGACTGAATTATCGCAACAACTATAGGAATTGACATTTCATTCTGTGCAGGAATTCAGAGCTCTTAGAGGATGAAGCTAATGAGTTTGGGGATGACCCAACTTTAATCTAGTGCCACCAGCAGGTCAGGGTTTTAAATAATCCAGTGAAATATATCATCTTCGAAAAGGACTGATGCTAAATTTTCTACAGGCAGTGATGGTCAGATGATGTATCTTAATGACTTCTGGTTTTTAGTTAATTGGCACGACAACTCTCGGAGGGATTGCCATCAGATTTGGTCGAAGCAGTCATGAAGGCCTTGAGATGAATGGAATAACTGTGGTGATCTCATCACTCATAAGATGGGGAAGACGATTCTGGAAAAAAGATAGTTGATTGTTGAGTCTCATTCCCAGGTCTTCAAAACCAACACGGTGGGTTAGAATTTTGGGCTGAATGCCGACTCATAGCGTTGGAGTTTGACGACTTGGGAATGAGACTCAACATTCAATTATCTTTCTCAAGAATCCAGATTTCATGACCAAATACCCACAAAACCTCCAACTCATAAGCCTAAGAAATATTTAGTGCTACTTTCTGGCTGAATCTGACATCCAAAATGATTAAAAAGATACCAAGTAGAGTTGGTTATACTTTTTTTAACTGTCTGCAACAACGATTCAGCCTTTTCAGCTTATTCAGACAAAATGAACTCTTATAAGTGCTGAGTAAAAGTTATTTTAAAAAGGTAATTTAATCACGCACAATGTCTGAAAAATTAATTTTCAAGGCTTTAAACTGATAATACTTATTTTTCTTACTGACTGCACAGTGTGATGGCTGAAGAAAAATGTCACCATCAGTGTATAGATTGACTCCCGATGAGCATCTCTTTTGTTTTGCTATTCTGTTGGCCACCAGGATCAATTTTTCATGGAAAAATGAAGGTTGAATTACAGCACGAAAGAAGCACTTCTGCCATTGTGCAACCAAAACAGACGGTAGCATTGATTTTCCCAGCTGCTATCCCCTGCTAACGATAGAACGACTGGAATAACTGCCAAAGAAAAAGAACCCCACTGATGGAGGAGGTGAAGAAGTTGAAGAAGGAGAGTGATAAAAATTGAGGTAACGGACGGTCGTTCACTCGATGGAGAACAACAGTGTTTGTTTCAAAGTCTGTTTCCCCGTTGATACCCATCTCCTCTTACTACTGGGACTCTTTCTACATGATCAGCCACAAAAGCTGCCTACTTGTATTAATTTTACTCTGCCTTTGCTGCTATTGTCTTTTTCTGCTTTGGCTAAGTTTCCAAGGTTCGTGCATTCTCAAACAGACAGTGGCAACATCTCGTCATATCAAGATGAGGTCAGACTCAGAGAAGAAATGTAAACTGATATCTACGGAGTAATTATAAAAACTGAACTTGCAGAATGTTAAGGAAATGTTCAGGATTAAAAAAAGGTCCATTTAAGCACCTCAACAGCCAAATTCTGGTCCCTGACAATCTTCATATTGGTACTACAGCATCATCTACACATTCTCCCTAATAGGATGATAACAGTTTGACATGTGGGGCATTGATCAGTGAAAATGCTCGTCATTAGAAAAACCCAAAGAATCTGTTAATGGCACATTACGTTTTAATAGCTGTGCAGCGTAGAGGGGGAATATGCACGAAGCTGACAGGCCTCAATTAAATGTGAATAGCAGCTGATCGATGCTGACAGGCACTTCAATCTCGCAGTCATTCATCATCTTTTATGCCATTTGAACACCAAGCTCTCTGTACCTGTGAACAGAAAATGGCTGTTTGAAAGCCACAGACATGTTATCATCCCTGTGGTGGGAATCATTGATCCACAGATCGTTTTGTCCAGTGGGTACAGACCTGAGGTCAGAACAGAACAGATCCGCGTGGGCTTTTTAAAATCTAGTCATTGACACAGAAACACAAGTCTGTGCACACACATATATTATTTAATAGACAGAATATAATGTTTTATTAAGAGTCGGGCAGACACTGTACATGCTCAGGTCAGTTTTTAGCCTGGCTTGTCTTATGATCGGGCCAGATTGTTGTTGACTCTATAGCTGCTGGACAGCTGGGTGGATTTGTGGAATTTCAGAAAGTTTGGTCGGTTTTCTTGCAGTTTGAACAGCTCTGTGGTCAGATTTTGCAAAAAGATCCATTATAAACTGTAGTGAGCTTGTTTGAACCTTTTTTCAGCTAAGGGTAGTTGAAACTGAAACTTTGTTGTGATACATAAAAACTGAAATTTGCTGAAAAAAGACATATATATGCAGCCAGCTGCTACAGTGTTGGCTGGTAATGTTTTCACCTTGTGAGTCTGAACCCCCCTCACCCTGTGTCATCATGCTCCTGGAGACAGCTGTTGTAGCTGGAATTAACACTAAGAAAGGCAGTTATGTGTATTTTGACAGGTGTTTGTCTGTGGCCAAAAATTAGGGGGAAGCCTCCTCACACTTTATGCTACTGGCCCACATTGTTTTTGTTGTGATCATGAAACTTTACAGGTACGTTGAGATCGAAATGAAGGCCGAGTTGAATTTTGGGCGTGGTCCGACCAAGGGCATTATATTAATTGTAGACACAGCCTTATAGGTGGAGCCCTGTTCATTCCTATGAAAGCTGCTCAGTGGTGTGTTGAAGCCAAAACAGCTCGACTTCACGGGTATGAAAATGATCAGATCTTCTGTGTTGTGCGGCCCATAGAGCGTCTGCACTAGAGACCTCTGCTGGCCGAGCCGGCTAACTTCCGGTTTAGCGCCCGGCTAACTTGAATGGTGATAAAATCGTGCAGCTCTTCTAGACTTTTCAGATTTTACTGGACCAAATGCTAGTGCTGGGCAGTATGACCAAAAATGTATATCATATATATAATGTATATCACGGTATTTTTACGGTTTCTTCATGCATAATCAGGTGTTCACAGCATTTTCTACTGGTTGAGAGAGGAATTACTGCAGTAGATTGACTTAGGATGGTCTATTTTACTGTCATGATGAGTGAATATTGTAGAATAATTCCACACTAGTAGTAAAACAGGTTTGCATGGCCCAGAAAATGATGCTGTTTACAAAGAAGAGCCACTCATGACTCTAATGAAGTGAGGAATCAGAATGCAAAGACAACTGCAGTCAAAATACAAACTTTTACTGTGCAAATTTCACAAACATCTTTTATAAAACCAATACAAAACGTAGTGCAACTTGTAATAATTTTACTTTTGCTTCAAGTTCAAGCCCAGGTACATTGCACAGTATTCATGTAAATCTAAAAAGGAAATATAAAACAAGTGTGTATGTGTTTTTTTCAAGGTGTTTCCCGGTGTCCTCCTGTTAATCTACACATGTACCTACTGACTGTTTATAATCATATGGATGCTGTTATAATGTGCTGTGATTGGGATCCTGACACACCAAACACCCTGGAAAATGACAGTTACGTTTTTCTCTTAATTACATAATTACATAATCGCCATCAGTAAATGGGACACTGTCTGACTCTTTCACTTGCGGGGAGGGAGGCTGTTTATGGGGGAAAGTTTACTGAAGTCTTGGTCGGGAGGGCGGACCATCGTGGTGATTTTTTTCACGACAACAAACAGTTGGTGAGTTAAAGTTGTTTTTCGGGCAGAAATGTGACGAAGAGTCGGTCGGACAGACACTTCTCCACGAATAACTGCGGTATTTTTTTCCTCATATAAGTTGCCAAAGACACGACCAGTTACTACGTTACTGTTGTTTGGTCCTGTAACGTTGCTTTGTGGGACATTGCTCTATATTTTGTTGAGTGAAGGACCTGTACAGTTTTCAGACAGCGAACACCATTAGACCGATACACCATTAGACAAACACACCCTCGCTCCGCGCCGCCGGCTTATCCGTTCACACTGGTTCGGTTCGCCAATACTGCGCCTCTGACTCTACCTGACATCTGAGACTTTCACACAAAGGAGGATGCGGAGAATTGGCGCAGGATCCCCGCATGCAAACAGCAGTGTGAATGAGGCTAATGTCCATCCTATCCATCTTCACCGTAAGGTAACACCAGAGCACTACTGTTTACCCTCATCACGCCTCGCAGTCGCACCATGCGTGTTTAGAAGCGCAACATCGAAATGGGTCCGGTCTGAAACAGTGTTGCGCGGCGCAGCGTAGCGTTCCGAGCGTTGTGTAATCAAACACACCGGTATGGCGGTACGTTAAAAATTCATATCATAACGAAAATAAACACCGGTATTCGGTGTGAACCGGTATACCGCCCAGCACTACCAAATGCCTCAAATTCTGACAGTGATACGAGTCATTTCGAGACGGGTGACACTCAAAAAAATTTATTGACCAATTACCAGATGCTGCTTTCACAATGTTAGCTTATGGGAAAAAGTATTTTTGGGTCGCAGTGCATCATGTGATGTAGTTACACAGTCTGGCCACTACGAAAGCTTGGCGCTTTTCCTGGGGGCTTGGGTCCAACCCATGAGTACTGAGCAGTCATGGGTTGGAACATTGACATGTTGATGGGCGTTGTTGCTGGTGTGATCCCATTGCAAGATGGTCTCTAGTTTTTATTCTTACTTTCCGTTGAAAGTAGAATGGCATTTAAAAACTTACTGGGAACTGTCAATGTGCAGTACTGATCAGTGGTTTCCTGTATTCATTCGGTGTGAGTATAGAAAGTGAGTTGTTTCCAGAAAAGAATAATAAAACCCAACCAATTAAAATGTACAGTGCCGATCTTAAGGAATGTCAAAGATGACACATGGAAAAGAGGCTAAATCTGAGGTACGTCCATGTACACCTGTCCAAAATCTAAACAAAACTGCTTTAAACCCAAGCACCCCGTTTAGATTAAACTGTCGACGTCACACTTTGACTGTTCATCTTATTCTGTATTAAATGTTTTCTATTTTATTGAAAAGTCTAAAAAAAAATGTCACAAAATTTCCCTCCACTTTAACTTGAAGAAGAGAAATGACCTCAGCCAGGGTACATTTATTTTATGAGTCATTTTAGAAATTAGTCTTATTAAGACTCATGAATGACCGACTGAGGTGAGATTTTTTCCATCTTCTAATTTAACAGATGGGAGATTGTAGGTCTCAACCTGAACGTCAAACCAGCCAAATGGGCTTCATGTGACTTGGAAAGCTTGTGTTAGATTAAAATCAAAGGAAGTCCTCTGACACTAAACAGACTGCTGCTTGATCCCTCTGTGTCCCACCTGTATTAAGAGACAATCCGGACTTACATCAGAGACAGGTGAGAATTCAGAGAAGAGTCATTTCTAAAATGTACTGTGCAGTTTAAACCTGAAAACAATTTTCCTTACTCCTCCACTGGGAGACAGAGCTGATGTTATTAGACCAATATTACCACAGCCTGTCAGACACTGTTGAAGCTGTTTTGCTGTGGATTGTATTCAATATTGTCGCTGTTGTGACGGATCAATGGACAGTGCTCGCATACTGTGATGTGTTGGTAGCATGCTTGGAAGATAAAGGTCAGCGGTGCATTTATCCTGCGATGAAAATATTTTCACCACCAGCAAGATATTTTTTTCATGATTGATAAATTAATAATCAAACATTGTTTGTCCTCGCCTGAATGTGAACACAGCTGGGTTGTTTTATTGGCAGACCCAGATTGCTCTCAGCCAAACTGACAGCTGCTGTTTGTCGTTTGTACCAATGATTAATGCATTAAACATCCACCCTGGTTCTGCACAACAGGATTCTCCTCAACTACTTTACATTTCATCATCTTATCTTCGTGTCAATAATTTCAGATTAGAGCTGACTGGGTCTCAACACTTTGCTCTGCAGTTCACTTGAACATCCCGAGGGTAAAAGTCACGAACGGGGAACAGAACAATGAATGCTGCACAGTAAAAGATATCTATAACACAGCAATTCTTGTCATCCGTCCTCCAGCAGAAACACATCGAATCAACATCTCGCTCGGCTCGTTTTGCCCTGAAGAATGTGGGTAAAATAAGAAATGCAGAGTTGCAGAGTTGCCTGACTGTAAGTCGATGGTTTTAATGAATGACAGCCCCCAGAAGTTCCTGCTCGCTTTATAGTAGCTGCTGAGGGAATCCCCAATCATTGAACAATCCCCGGAAGTTGCTGAATATATGTCGGCTGTTCACACACTGCTCACGCTGCTAAATCGACCAATCAATGCTGCGTTCCTGCCAGCAGACAAATGGCAGCGCGGGTACTAGATCAAGAAAAATAGATAAATAAATAACTCACAGCCACAAGGCAGCAGTTAATTTAAACTTTCCTAATATCTGTGATGAAAACAGCTGTCCGAATAAAAAACATCATCCATGCGAATGTATAGACCCGAAGCTCCTTGTGTACTTCAACTGTATACTGATTAATTCCCCTGTTAAACATACAGACGCCTGCTTCACAGCACAGTTACAGGCTGAGTTATGTGTCTGTAACAAAACTACATGGAGAGCCAACAGCGCTTCGATGTCTACTTCCATCTGCTCTCAGCTAAATGTAGACAATCAACTAATACATTGTGTCAGAAGAAACACACTGACTGAGCCGGACAAACAATCGAATGCAACATAACTGTACAGTAAAGGTAATATATATTTTAAAATGTATCAACACAATTAGTTTTACTATTACCATTTACTATTATTACAAATCAATTCATACCAGTTAGAGTTACATAAATGACTTTGTGTTCAGTAAACCAACAGTAGATGTGTCAGCTGTTGGTTTGTTTGTTGGTTGGTTGGTTTGTCAGCAGGATTTAACAAAAACTGCTGAACTGATTTCTATGAAACTTGGCCCAGAATAGACCACGTTCACTTTTGGTGTGGATAAAGGGACGGATACTGTAATTCTTTTCTTACTTTCTCTAACAGTGCAAGTGTTTTTTGACATTTTTGTGATTGTTAATTGAATAATTTGTAGTTTTAAACTGTTGGTTGGATAAAAGGAGGAAGAGGAAAACAACTTTGGGTTCTTGGAACACTTTTATCTTTGGAATCACTTTTAGCTTTGCACACCAGGGTCAACTCTTAGCACAAGGCTGAGGATAACCCTTGTCCGAAGAGTTGACCCTGGTATAGCTTAACACCTTTTCACCCACACTCTGTTAACCTAAAATTATCTTAAGCCCAGGGCACACTGCATCTCTACTGCATTTATTTGATACATTACGTTACTAGTTACTTTGCAGACTCAGATTATTCAGTGTTTATAGGCTATTAATTGCGAGAGGACATTGTATGAGAGGATCCTCCATCAGAGCCAAAGTAGCACATTTTTAAATCAGTTTGTTTTATCAGCAATCTGACAGAAAAATCACTGATAATCGAAAAAAACTGAATATTGGCCCCGATAATTGGCCAGGGCCGATAATCACAACTAAAGTTTTCTTTTTGTTTTGATGTGTGTTTACTGTGTTTTCTTTGGATCCGTTTCACACTGGCCCCTTTTAGCCCTGGGTTTCATTTTCAGGGGATAACCTCACAAAACTGAAGCTAATCTAGATTAAAGTCGGGGTTAGCTCACTTTGGATTGTGCCAGTGTGAACGCTGGGCGACACTTTCAAGGCTTTAGAAGCATTAGCTAATTGGGCTAAGCAATAATAATGTTTAGTAGTATTTCATAAAATCCCTAACCTAGATCTTCATGAATGATTGATACACTGTACCAATCGCTCTAAGAAAGAGGATTAGCCTCCTGGTACCAAGGGAAACCCAGGTTCCAGTTAAGTGACTAGACATGCCGGATGTTGTGCCCATTGATGACATCATCTTTGTCGCATCTTGATGAGCATTTTTCAAAGTTTTTATCAAGAATTAATTGTCAGAATAATGAAAATAGCAGTGCCCTGTCCTAATATCAGATCTATTTAGCTACCTGACAACAGAATTGCAGATTTAGGTTGAGAAAGCATTTTACGCAACCAGTGAGCTGAATAACATGTATACTACGTGTCTTCAGGTATTGTTTCATATTTTAGCCACGTGAACAATATACATCAAAAGAGGCAGCAGCAGTAACCTACAGGAAGCTTCTTTATCAGAGCAAACTGGTTAAGCAACTAGTTGGCGAAGAAGGTAATTGTCAAGCACAACATCGCAAAAATGCAGCTGAAGTTTCCTGCGATCTTCCCTGCAGGTCTCTGTGGATCTAATTACAGCTGTGCCAGCAGCCTCCACCTACAGCACACACACACTAGCCTGCTTACTCCCTCTCTCCAGGAGACCGTTAACATCCTGAAATCCCCCGGACCTCCTGCTTGTTCCCGGCCTCTCTGTGACATTAGTCAAGCGCTTGGGAGCATCTATTCTCCGTCCACGTTAAGCCCGAGTGTGACAACTGCTCATGACTTATAAAAACCACATCAGCGCTTGGACACATTCTGCATTCAGCACGTCTCTGCTTTGTTGTTGATTAACTGAAGTGTCAGAGAGGAGGAGAGGTGCCAGCCGCCTCCCTCTGACTACCGTCTTTGTAGCTTTATGCAGATTTTTTAAGTCTAGCTTGTTGAAAACAAATAAATGAAAACAATAAATAAGTCATCCTAGTTCAGGCGCACTAGTGTTTTTCAAGAAGAACCAGCCTCTTGTCCTGAGGAAGCAGGTGTTGTGACTGAATCGCTTTCCTTCCGATCAGTGATATTGTCAAAGAGAAAATGTCAGCAGCTATAAACATTTCAGCTGATTCAGGTTTTTAAAGTTCATGTGGTATTTTTAAGGACATACAACATGCAGAGCATTTAAAATAAGGTCGAGCTGAGTTGAGGCTGCAACCACTGCTTGGTCCAAATGATGGTCATCAGCATTTACGTACCATTCTGGAGGCTTAGCAAGATAATTACACTGCCTGCCCTTGTTACAGTGACATAACTGGTACAAGCAACGTGCTCAAACATGTCCAAACATGTCCAGCCTGCTAGGTAGGGCTGGATGATAGGACAAAAGAATTTGGCTTTTTTCATATAAGTTGATATGCATCACACTATATTATTAAATCACTGTTTGTGTTGAGCTTCCTTTGAGCTTAAATGTTCCTGTTTGTACATTCAGAGGCAGACATGAAGGGAGGAGAACTGGTAATTTAGCTGTTTCTGTTCACTTATTGGATGATGATGCTTGATTTGATACACGTTGTGGTAACTGAAGTCTTTGTTGGCACTGGGTTTATGTCAGAGTAAACAATACAAACAAACCAATCTGTTTCCTGTTAGACTTTAAGTAGCCTTATGCCATTTGAGACAGTCTCATTTAAACTGTATTTTCATCAAGTCATTACAAAATGTCACCTTGGACTTAGGAAACTTGTATCAGGTTTCACTCTTTTCTGACATTTTATAGACTAAACCTACAAAATAAACGAGAATGGCACTCAGTAGAGTGCATACCTCCACCAAGGCCCAACAGTCCCCGCTTGTACTCACTCATAGATACCAGCCACCTAAATATTTTGTCACTGAGATCCATCGAGTGTTATTCTCTGAGAATTTAACAGAAATTTCTGAAAATGCCTTAACTCGCAATGTAAGAAAATCAGAAAAGAATTCCTGGATCCGTCCCTTTATCTGAATCCACACAAAAAGTTAATGGAGTCTATTCTGAGCCGAGACACATCCTCCAACCATAAACAAACCAGCTAACAAGCAGACAGGGTGAAAACAACCTCCTCGGCAGATGTAATAAACAGATGATAATGACAATAATTATTAGTTGCAGCTCTTGTGTTCCTTTCATGGTTTTAAGTAGCCAAAGAATCGTCATACCACAAACACATGATCAAGTCATTTATCTACGCAACCTCTTACATTTCAGGTTGTTGTGACTGTTGCTCTCTCTGACAACACAAGGAAGTTTCCTCAGAAGCAGCATTCATTTCTCTGATCTAATTATCCGACTTCTGGTAGCACAACAATAACATCTGGTGCGCACTGCTGTGTCTATGTGGGGAAATGGGCCGGGCCCTCCTAAATGACTGGCACATGATTGGCTATAAATACAACCCTGATTCCAAAAAAAAGTTGGGATGCTGTGCAGTAATACTTGTTGACATGTACTCAATTGGAAACAGTACAAAGACAGTATATTTAATGTTTTACCAAATCGACTTTCTGGTGTTTTTGGATCATTCCGCCACTTAAATTTGACAAAAATCAGTTTGGAACATTCCAACAGGTAAACAGGTTCAGTGGTAACAGGTGATAGTAACATGATTGGGTATGAAAGGGGCAAACTTGAAAGGCTCAGCCGATCAGAAGAAAGGATGGGGCGAGGTTCTCTGCTTTTTGAAAACATCATATTCCAACTCTGGAACATGTTTTGCGGAAATAGACAGAGAAATGGAAAAAAATGGATATGGACAAAGACGCCTCTTATTTATCCACAAAAGGAGTTCTGCAAACTTTTTATCACTGATCAAATGAAATTACTACATGGGCTCAGGAACACTTTGTAAAACCATCACCAGTAAATACAGGTTTTTTGCAAATGACTGCATTCTGTTTTTATTTACGTTTTACACAGCATCCCAACTTTTTCTGAATCAGGGTTGTGGCTTTATGTGAGTGTGTGTGTAATACCTTGACAAGCAATAAATCTTGTTGACAACATACTGTATCCAAGTTTCTGATTGTTTTTTATGATGAAATGTTTCTGTTGTGCTCAATGTTTGCTTAATTAATCTGATGAATTAGTGATCTTTTAGAAATTAAATAAAAATGCCTGTGGCTTTGGGATTTATAAAGTCAGATCTGAAGAGTTAGCTCCACAGCTGATGTAACAAGGATTTATATGTAGATCTATTCCAGGTGATCTGCCACATTTCCTGCAGCACAGATGACAACTGTGCCTCCCTTCAAAAACCTTCATTACCACCTTAACAGACAGGCACTCACTCTCACACAAAATGTTCATCCAAATCATTATTGAGTGGAGGAGGGAAAAAGAGAGAATAAAATGCCGATGGGGTGAATTTAATTTGCAAATCAATTTGCATTAGGAGTGTTCTTGGATCATACTGGACCTACCTGATGTGGTTAATGATGAGGCTGGAGGCGGGAATGAAGAAGTCGTCCACACGGTCGAAGCGCCTGCCGATCGGCTGTGTGTGAATGGTGTGGTGGGAGACTCTTCCACTGGCCTGATTGATTACCTGGTGAATACCAATAGAGGAGGAGGTGGGCGTTAAACATGAGCCTGATAAATACATTCAGTGCTGCTGGATTCTACCAATGTGTAGCTGAAGTTGCAACAAAAATACAGACAAGTTTTTTTCATTTTTCATTGCGTTTCATCTCATAAAAGCAGTGTACAATAAATAAATCACTTAATATGTTGCTATCATTTTTATCTTCGATGGAGTGCTTTGATTTGGGATACAGCTCCTCAGCCTCTTCCCTTATTGCTGAGATGTTGGAGTTTCACTGTAGGAGGTGATGTGTGCCGCTGTCACCGGTGTCTAAATAATACTGGTGCATGCATGGCAGCGTGCAGACTTGTGCTTGTGTGTAGGCAGGGTTTGCTTTGATTGTGCCACAATGCACAAAGCAAATTACCACAGACCAAAGTCTGCTTTATGAATCTGTGTGCAGGGGATGACAAGCAGGAGCATCAAGAGAGTAAAAAACACTCAAGATGAATCAAAATGACACAGAGGAAACAAAATCTACTTTAAAAAAAAGTACTGTTGCATTACATATTTGTTAATTCTATTATACTTTAAATCTGTGTGACGGTGACATAAAGTGTAATCAGTAAATATGTTGACAGTGTGTGTTGGTTTCTATTCCAGAACACACTTTCAGCTTTAATTTTAGTATGTTTAATTGTCTTGCTGACAATAAAAGGGTTAAAATCTTTAAATGGACGTGACTGGAGCTCGACCAATAAAAATAATACTTTTACATTAAATGTTTTGACTGCTTCCCTTTACAGGTAAGTTTTAATGAAAAAAACACCAAGTGTGGATTTTTTTTGGCAGCAGCTTATTGTGGATCAGGAGTACAGAAAAGAGACAAACGGAATAGGACGATGAAAACATTAGAGGGTGGTGAGTGAAATACGACCGTGCTGAACTGATGGTGATATACATTTTGTGATAGGACCCCCGTTGCTAACTGCCATTTCCAGCTGCATTTATGAACACAAACTAGCAGTAAAAAACATCAAACAGCCGGGAAAAGGACAGAAATAAAGGCCTCATCGGCTTTTGATTAGCAACTACCCAGGCTTTTATTTGAGACCTGGCCATTATTTGAATACCGGCTTGTAAATGAGAATTCATGGAATATGTCAGCCAATAAGTGACATTAAATTGCTGTGCACAAAAGCCTAAATGTGTTTGAGATAACTGAAAAAGAGCTGAGCAAATATCATTGTCATAAAACAAAGTCACGTTTATTATTAGCTGATGTGGATCTCTTAAATAATGGTCAGTCTATAGATGTGACCAGTCAGCACCGGGGTTGTTCTAGTACAAGTGCCTCCTCGATTGCCTAAAATGCTGGAGTCTATATTGGCGATACATGAGCCTGTTTATTAGAAATGGGACCCTGATAATTCCCAGCAGTCCCATACACCGGTATGCAACTTAACAGATCCATACAGGGTTAGTAGTGTACAGCTATTAATTTTAATGCACTGGTATGGGATCAGTACTTGTTATCAGTCGATGCACAAAGTTCGAGTATCAGGATCTGTATCATGGTATCGGTACATCTCTGAGCCAAAACAATTGAAAATGTGTCACTGTCCAAATACTTTCACATTACACTGTAAGAGATTGCCCGTCATCAAGCAAGACAAATCAACTATTGATAATCCCAGAGAGGCTGAAGTGATTGATGTCACATTGATGGCATATTGGAAAAGGGGGCAGAACAGGACAAGTTGGAGGAACGTGCATTTAATAAGTTGTAATGTCCTTTCAAGATGTTCATTATAAAGGTTATTAACATTGAACTGTACAGGCTTTGGTGTGATTATGTTCTTTATAGGCAATGACAAACTGCAGCAATAGTTACTTGATGTATTGAAGGTAGAATAAACTCCGTCACCGTGAATGTGTTCAGTGATCATTGTGGTTTTATGACCTTGCATTGTTGACATACCTTTTTCACGCTCTGTGGCCAGTATTCGAGCCTTTATAAAGACCCTGCATGTATGGTATTTTGTATATAAACTGACATTTCTACAATACGTGTCATATTGCCTTCACATTAATGACATGACTTTCATATCAGGAGGTGAAGGGAATGGTGTTGGAGTTCAGGCTGATTGAGAGGGCTGCCGAGCCAGTGGCCACAGTTTGAGGCATGTGAAAGCACTGGACATTTTTGATGAGACCCCGGGACAATTTCCAGCTGTTATTGTGGCAACAAAAAACAGGTCTGTTTGACAAGCAGTCGGACGTCTCCGGCCACGTTTGTGGTGACCAGAGCAGGTATTTTAAGCCAAAACATGATCTTTTCCTAACCAAGTGGTTTTTGTGCCATGCAAACATGCAACACAAAGAAATCAAGTTAAAGTTTCAACATACCTGTGGTTTGCAGAAACGTACATTGCCAACATTTATTCTGGCAATTAGCTTGGTAATGTGATCTAAAGCAGGAACAACTAGATAATTGATCCAACTATTTTGATCATCAGTTAATCTCTTTTCAAGCAAAAGTCTTAAATGTGAGTATTTTCTGCTTTTATCTGTTTTCACATTGATGTTAACTGAGTTTTGGACTGTTGGTCGGACAATACGGGCAATTTGAAGACATCACTTTGGGCTACATTTCATCAATGAAAACAATAATATGCAGGTTAATTGATATTTGACCAGAAATTTACAGGACGTGTGCAATCAAAACACATGCGCAGCCCGTTTGCTGAACTTGGTTCATATCCTGACAATACTGAATGTCTTCCTTTACATCTGAGGTTAGAGATGACACAGTAACGCCTATGTCTTGGTTGCCAACAAAGCCTCCTCAATCCCCACCATATTACACCCCTCTAATCTCTTTGCTTCTCTGCTTTTCTACTATCACACCAGGATGAATCTCTGCAGAAGAATAAATAACATTTGAGTGTAATAAACGGTGAATTGTGGACTTACTTGGAGAGTCGGGAAGTTCTCCTCCATGTCTCCCCAGCTGAGCAGCCACACCTGGTCATGAGATTTGTCATAGTGAAGCTTCACCGGATAAGGGTCGGTGCTGACCGTCTGCAGGGGGACAAACACAACCAACAGAGCCTTTATAGACAGCAGGGCCACAGAATAACAACTGAAGGCAATCAGCTCTGCCTCTGAAGAGATCCCTCTTTGATGTGCACTGGTAATGCTTTTGAAAAGTTTTCCTGCAGACTAAAGCATCGTCAGTTGACAGGAGCAAGTCTTCTTTTAACAAGGCAGACCGGAGGTGGGCTTTTTATGTATAAGGTGTTTGTGGTGTTGAGCTGCATTTCAAATCAAGTGGTGACAGACACGATTGCTTTACCACACTGAGGTAATTGCTTTCAGTCTTTATCCGTTTCTTGACACTTGGCGGCATTATTCCAAGTCAGAACAATAGATGAGTCGTATGTGACAGAAAAGCGCTCTTCGTGCATTATGTCCACCTGAGTGCAGATAGACAGCAGCTCAAAGGGAATAGAGAAAGCACAGGGGAGAAGAGATGCACACAGCAGCTACACCCTCAACAGCAGCGAGGAAAAGCAATCATCTTTTTTCAAGAAAATTATTGCAACCCTGAATTCCCACAATCCCTTCTGACTGCAGCTTACTTTCCATGCTATTTGTTTTGCTACGGAGCCCTAATAGTATTGTTTACCTAGGCAAAATATATATTGTTTCATTGAGAGAGCAAACAGCCCCTGAGAGGGTTATTGCAAATAAGATGAGAATATCTGTTGAATCCTAACTAATCTCTGAGCATGTAGTCATCGGAGGAAACAGGTGTTCGTGTTGTTCTTTTTCTCTTGACTAACAACTTCTTTCTGGCTGAGAAAGATTATCAAGATCCTCCGCCAATATGCACGCACAGCTCTAGCGCTGACTGCAGATCTGTCAGAGATGAAGCACAGAAAGCATTACAGCGGCTTCAAACGTTCACCCGTGTGTGCTTTGCAATTAATTGGCTATAACGCACAAAATACAATCTGCTCATTAAAAAGTCTTCACTGAGTATTTAATTAGTAAGAAATTTGAAAATGAAATTTGCTCATTATTATTACTTCACTCACGTCAATCATAATAATGATTCAATGAGAGAATGGAGGGCAGGGAAACCAGAACTTTTGTCTCTTACTATTAATGACGGGTTCAGGTGGTTAATTAACAACTGATAATATAATGCAATGAAGCTAAACCTCTGGGCGACTGAATAATGAGCTTGTGACACCAACCTGCTTACTCGCAAGTCCCTGAGAGGCTGGCGAGCTGTAAACAAACATCACGGTGTCAGAAACATCTGCAGGGATCTGAGCAACCCTGGACTATCCTGACACACCCAAAAACCCACTGACACAGAAGATTTAACTCAACGCTGAGCAATAGAAACAGGCTGAATGTTGTCAGGTAGGAATTGTGGTACTTTCTGAGAGTGCCTGGCAAAAATAAATTCCCTCAGGAAAATAAATGGTCCTGCAAGGCAGAGTGCTTGAGGGATTGCCTTTTACACTATCTGCATGGAAACTGCAGGATTGCCATGTTACAATATCAGTGAGGTTTCCAGGTAACAGTATCCATGAAGAGGATGGGCTCAAGGTAGCTCAGTCACCACGTCAGTGTAGCGGCTAAGGGTAGGCCGTGACTGTTGCAGAATGTATGAAGTAGGTCAGGTCAGGGGTTAGCAGTTGAAGTAAAGGTGAGAAAAGTGATCTTAAAGCTGAAGTGACAGCTCTTCAGATTGTTTAACTGGTAGTGATGCTCTACCAAGGCTGTGAGAAAGTGCGAAACACATGTGGAGCCTGTAATCACGTTTGTAAGCATTTTATCGAAGCTGCATTACTGCAAATTGCCTTATCAAATCTAATAAACCAAGGCTTAGCAACTTTTGCAAATAAAATTATACATAATCAAAAGAATTGAGGTGTGTAATCGGCTTTTGTTAGCTAAGATCTTTTTGAATGTCAATGTTTGATTAATTTTTACAACCTGGAGCTACAACCTGAAAATGAGATGAGCAGCAGCGGTTATGAAATGTTGATTAAATATAATCTGATATGTTATAATAACAGGTGTAACCTACTCACACCTTATTTTTCACAAGCTACTTGATTCTGCAGATGTTCAGAACGAGTAAAAATTAATAAACTCGTAAATTGGGATGATATCCATAAACATTCACTGGGAAGCAGCAAAATCGTTTTTGTAGAAAGATCCTTTGGTGGTCAAAGAGAGATGTTTGTATCAACCCAGGAAGAACAGACAGCAGCTAGCAGGGAGCTAATATCATATTCTGCTGGTGATATTTGTCAGTTAAACCAACATGGGGAAATTACAACCATGCTGAATCTTTTCTACATTCCTCTTTGTTAGCGTCAGAGCTAAAGGAAAACTGGAATTTTGTCAGAAAACAACCTGATTCAGTGCTTGAAGTGGGCCGGTACTCACTGGTACACATTGGTACTAACAAGCTGCCGGTACTCTCTCCTGCCCTCTCCATGTCAGGTTTTCTGGGTGATTCATAATGGCCCCAAATAAACTCCATCACCGGAGACTTTCTTTGTGTGAGACACTAAAAGTAGGGATTCACAGTCAGACTGGTCATTAGGAGAAATCCCAGTGCTCCCAGTGAGCTGTCTGTCTGTCACAACGGCGGCTCTGTAGGTGGCTTGTGCGGCTGTGAGCAACCAACACTGATATATTTTTCCACTTCAAGCACTAACCTGATCAAAACTGGTTATCGTTACCCGATCTCAAATCAATCTGCTAATCGAATTTTTTGCAGTTTTTGCCCTCAGTTGGGCCTTTATGTCTTCTGACAGAGCAAACTTTTCTTTAACTTACGTCAGGTTGTGATTGCCACTGGAGTCATTTTAAAGACATCGTAATGACACAACATTCTACACTTACTGGCTTTAAATCAGACCAGGCTCACACATCCTAAGCAATGCCTGTCTGTCTTTATTACTCAGTCATATTGAGCTCCAGTTGTCAAGCAACTAAGTGGCTGATTCACATTCACAATGTACAAAGACTCTTACTGCAGTTTAACATTTACTGACTAACTGCAGGTTATTAACTCTTACTCAAACAGAAAATGTGACTGATACTGAGCTGACTGTGAGGTCATCGTTTTCTTCCATTACTGATAAAAGTCTCGTTCAGTCACATTCCTGTCAAACATCATCAGGGCCAGTATCATCACACCACAGCACTCACTCTCGTGTATTAGTATCCTATAAAAAATTTTACTCAATCAGAATATTTTATATCCAGGCACAGCAAAGGTACCAGAAAGTCTGGACATGCATCAAATAATTGAGTTTCTGGATGAAGGACGATGTATTGTATCAAACTGAATCAAAAAGTACGATTTGATGAAAAAATGTGTCCTTCATTCAACAAAGTAAATCACAGAAAAAACCCATATGAAGGAATGATTTATCAAAGGTTCTGGTGGAAGATGTTGTGTTCAATCGATGTGGGAACTTTTGGGTTTTTTTTCTGGTAACTGTTGGACAAAATAAGTCAAAGAGGAAACTCTCCCTGCAACCTTGAGCTTGTTTGGTATGGAGGCAGATTTTCAGTTCTGTGAGAAAAACTTTCAGAAAAGCACAAACAGGAAAGATTATTAAATTTCTTCCTGCTCGGTGTGAAATTGTTAACCCTCTCACATCACACATGAATGAGCATGAACCCAGTTTTCCAGTTCAGCATGAAAACTACCTGGACAGCCTTCTGAGACTGGATGTCAACTATGAGCACTCGATCCAGGGTTGGCTGTGTCGCATAAATAAACTTGTCCTTGATGTTGACCGCTGACGACCACACACACCTCTGAACCTCCTCTCCTGGTGAGGTGGGGCACACCTCCTCCTGGAAAAAACACAAAACACACACACATTCATCGTTAACTAATTGTTTTTCATATCACAGGGAAATACGTCTCATTAAAAAACAATTATCTTCATCCAGTTGTTATTCTGTGTTGTTTACTACGCGCAGTCTTATCACCTGTGCTGATGTGAGTCGTGTTATCTTGGCAACTTAGATAAATGAGCTTTGCAAGGTCCCGAAAAATCTCTGTAATCGCTCCTATTTGTCCACACATAATCCACAGAACAAAGCCTGCAGACGATCTGCGGCTGTTCAGCTTCCAGTCCTGGCAGCTCTTGCCTTCCTGGCCAACATGAACCTTAACCGGCCGTCTGTCTCGGGAGCTTCCCCCCCGGCCCTTCCAAGCCTCCAGGCTCTGCCCAGTCATCTGTTCCAAGCTGTGTGGGACGATTTAGGGAGCTGCTGGCCAGGAAGGATGAATGAAGGGCTCCGTCGTGGTGGGATGAACTCTTTCTCCCATATTTACAACCGCAGAGGCAGCCCATGACAGGTTCCTTCCCACAGGCCAACTCCTCTCAGTTAGAAGGGCATTAGGTAATGCATGAACTTCATTGAACTCAATCAGGGATGAGGGGGAGCTGCAGCATCACTGACATAATTTATCTCATCTCTACTCCAGCCCCACACTCATCCTGTCCCCTGTATTTTATCTGCAGAAAAGCAGGTTAATTCTGGGAGGCATTCAGCTATAAGATCTCGTAAAAAGGTTGTCTTCATGAAGCAGAATGCTAAAACAATGACGGCGCTGTGGCATTTTTGTCTCTGTAATGCTGTATTGTCTTTCATTGTCCAGTTGTAGCTCAATCTTTCAGTGTTTTCGATCTTGGAAAGTCAGCTTTTTAAAGCCAAAAATCCCTGCAGTTGCTGAAGAAATCGTTGAGTCATTGGTATTGAACCCTGTGAAACCCCTTCAGACCCACACTGTGGTCATTTTGTGCTACAGAGCTGTAAATATCTTACTTATTGCACCTTTAAGAGGTGAGAAAAATCGAACATCTGATGCCCAGCCGAGGGTGTGAATGGAGGCGGCTGTTATCATCCTTGTGTTTATGTGTTGCATATGTCTGTATGTGTGTGGGTGCAGAGCATGTATGTGATTTATGTAGAAGCTGACAGCTTCTTAAGACTGCAGATGTATATTTTTTTCCTTCCCTTTTCTATGTAAATGCCCACACTCTCCAGATACAGAACAGTATACATTTTTCATGGATTCACTAAAATCCTCACTGCATAGAACATTGCAGCACTGGACCCACACCAGAACCAACACAATACTGTACTGTGTCTCTTGTAAAAAAAAAAGAAAGAAAGAAAAAACACGAAAGGATTTCTGCTCGTTTCACTTGTGAATGTGGATGATGACATTTAAAGAGCTGTGTTGAGAATTATAAGGGCTCTGGTATTCCCCAGTTCAGCCGTTGGATGATTTGTAGTGCTAATATATGTGACAACATCAGGCTGCTGGGAGAAAAACTACAGAAAACAGTGACGAGGCGACACCCAAAGCCTCAAAAGAGGAACTTTTCAGGAAAGTAGCAGCACACTCACTATTTTTTCCAGGTGATACTCCAAGGTTTTCAAACCCAACTGCTGTTTTTTTCCAAGGACAGACAACTCAACAACTGGCACTTAACCTTTCACACTTCCACATCACATTTTGAAGTACTGATTCACCAAAGTACATCACATACACACGAGGCTCACAGATTAGTTTAAACCGATTTTCCCCTAACATCCCAGAGTTGCATTTCCTGCGGTACCAACATGTTAATCATCTCAGTGTACAGTGAACACGGCCCTCTAGGAAAAAACTAAGAGCTCAGAAATGCTTCTGGTCATAGAAAGTGCAAATGAGCTGTTGATTATGTACTCGAGTCCCTTTAGGTGCGTACAAGAAAACATACAGCAAAAGGCCGACAAATGGGCTTTTTAAATGTTTAAAATAAACTAATTCAAATTGAGATTTTTCAAACCAAAAGTAAAGAGCCTTATATACATGATACACTGCCAGTATAGACCTGTAGTAGCCTCTGTATAGGTTTGGTTAGATGGACAATATTTCGTCAGTTCGATTGA
Organism: Pagrus major; assembly: GCF_040436345.1. Taxonomy (NCBI): domain Eukaryota; kingdom Metazoa; phylum Chordata; class Actinopteri; order Spariformes; family Sparidae; genus Pagrus; species Pagrus major. The sequence continues at coordinate 36,583,452 of NC_133232.1, forward strand.
AATCGTTCTGATTAAAGATTCAACTGTTTACATGTATGTTAAATAAAGTGATCTGATAAGATGTGTATTTATATGCCCCACAGTATTTAATCAGTATTAGGGTCGCCGCTGCAGCGTTTAAGTTTTCCCACCAACTAATAAACTTGTGACAACACCGGTGATACCCGGCACACCAGGCTTTATACAGAGAAGACGCTCACCATCTGTAGAGCGCTGTGCTAATCTACTGCTAATGCAAACCGAACTGTTCCTACTGCTGCAGCTTCACATTAAAAGCATTTGACTTGTGAAGCACGAGGTAACCTTTATTTTGAAGTAGGCTAGTCACAGGAAGTACATTATTCATGTAGTGCAGCATTTACTGCCATTGTTTATCAAAAATAAGTCTACAGAGCAAAAGTTCTGTTCTGTTTTGCTACCGCTGTGTTTCTGTCCCTCCTGGAAGCAACATCACATAATGTTTGTCCACTGTGAGGCGAAAACGTGGAGATCATATTTATTACAACCAGACAGAAACAATCAGATTTAGCATTTACATGGTTATCAAGTGCAAATATTTTCCCTTATGAGCGTATTATTAAAGATTTACGCCACTCCTCTTGATCTGATTGAAAATTGTGTCAGATTGTGCCGGCTCAGATCAGTGTACTGTGTAGGGCTGTTGCTCTGATTACTAGTGGAGTCCATGTAAACACAGCTTATGTTTAACAACACATCAATACTTGAGAGAAACGCTCCCGTTCAGATTCTTCTCAGCTACAGAGGAAGGCAAAATAAAGATGCCTTCTGTACCACCTCTACTACCCTTGGACATCACCGTGTTTTCCCAGCTACTGTGCATATCACAGTAAAACACTCTATATGGTAGTTAAGGATAATGGATAGGCTGTGCAATTACCATAAACAAATCAATCAGTGCTCCTCTGCGGTGGAGAAAACATGAGCGCCATGCTGGGAGCGGCCTCGTGTGTTCACACGGCAATCCCCCATGACAGCACTGGATTGATATCCTAATACAAACACACCTCTCTGAGGAATGCTGCGCTGATTGCTGTGCATTCATGGCATCGCTTTATGTGTAACAACCGTCCAATAGGCACTGGGATCCTGGATGAAGGGCAGCTCAGAGGAACGCATCCATTCGAGAACACATGTAAATCTAACCGGTATCCATCAGCAAGCCGCTTTGAATATTTTGTTGCTTGGGAGATAAACTGTGAGTCAGTGGGGGAGGCCGAGTGTAAGGAGTCCGCTGAGAGGTGGGACCGGCTCTGACTGCATGTGGTCTGCTAGAGGACTAAATTACACAGACTGACTCAACACTGCAAGGTGGAGCCTGTTTCCACTGGGTATCTTTTTCTGTAGCTTGAAATACCAGAGGTGGGAAGTAACAAGTAAAAATACTTTTTCAGGTATCTGTATTCTACTTGAGTATTTATTTTTCCTCCCTACATTTTAACACAAATATCTGTCCTTTCTACTCCTCACATTTTTTAAAAAAGGCTTGTTACTTGAGTCTTAATGTATTTGAGGGGAACTGTGGATTATCGATTATTTGCGATGCTTTACCAACTCAAACTGTCTGATTTGACGTCCTGAGACTCTTTGAATGACATTAATATGACATGAGGTTTAGATAGCTTTGCGCAGAAATGTCCTTCAGAGGGATACTAGATTACATTTCAGCCTGTACTTTCTTACTTTTACTCGAGTAAAGAAGTTGAATCTGTTCTTCTACTTGAGGAGAGAATGTGTCTACTTTTGCCACTTTTGAGCAACACTAGCTCGAAGAACATGTGTTAACAATATAAAAAATATATACTACATGTAATATGACCGGGGTCACACATACGACTCTCACCATAACTCCACACTTTATTGTACCATCTTTCAGATCATTATTTTTGTTTTACAGCCCACAACTTTGCTGCTCTGGTTCAGTCTGAACACTCACATCTTCACAGTTTCCAACAGCAGCTTTTTCCAGCAAAAAAGATCTGTGATACACTCACAGTACCGCCACATATTTCCCTCAGGAGTTAGTGAAGACCAAAAACAGTTAAAAAAGGAGAGTGAATATTGGACTAAAGGACATAAACACAACTCCAAATGAATGCTAATGTTGCTCTGTGTATGCTGGATGTGTAAACAGGCAACCGACGCCGTAACAACTTCATAATGTGACATTTCTGTATTGAATAGCTTTTTGCACAGCCCTTCTGTGGCCCTAAAAAAATACAAAAACAACATAAAAACCGTGAACGTCTCAACTCCTCTGCTTGAAGCTTAAACACACTCAACATTTCAACAACTTTTCATACATTATAAATATATAATGCCCTGTTTCTGATGGCGGTCTGTTGCTATAATTTATTTTTCTCGTCTATATTCTTCGTTGCTGTTAGATGTTGGATGAAAAACAGCATTTTAAGTTATCCCAAACCATAAAGCAACATTTTAAATGCGATCCATTTTCATTCGAGGTTGTGTTCAGTGCCATCTGACAAATGTAAACTTCACTCTCCTTTTACTTCTGATTTGCTCTATTTGGCTCTTGGGCTGCTAAATATTTGACTTTCTTCACGACCTTTTCTAAAACTCTTTAACTTGGAAAAAAAAAAATCTACTAAAAAATATGGAGATACAGAGTTTTCATATGGAGGGACCACAGGTTGTCTGATCTGTGTGTTACATGTAGAAATGTGGACATTTCTTGATTGAAGATGCATCCTGATGCTTGGATGCAGTGACAGAACCAATCTGGAGTTTGCAGCCTAAACAAAATCATTTGTTTTTCTGGCCTCAGCTGGACAATAAAGTTGTAAAGTTACATTGCAGTGTCGCTCTGTTGCATTCAATTGTGGGCGAATATGAGGCTAACATTACTTGACGTGCTGGGAGACAGATGGAGGCAGAGATCAGCAGCAGTGATGAACTCAAACCTGTCATTGTTTGGGTGTTTGGTTTATTTATTTCCTGTTTTATTTTGTAGTTTTATCCCCATGTGTCTTGTCGTGGCTTTTTCACTTCCTGTCTTTGTCTTTTCCCCCTGTGCCTGTTCCTCCTGTGTTCCTGTGTTCTTGTGCCTGTTCCTGTTCTTCCTGTGTTCCTGTGCCTGTCCCTCCTGTGTTCCTATGTTCCTGTGCCTGTTCCTGTTCCTCCTGTGTTCCTGTGCCTGTTCCTGTTCCTGTGCTTGTTCCTCCTGTGTTCCTATGTTCCTGTGCCTGTTCCTGCTGTGTTCCTATGTTCCTGTGCCTGTTCCTCCTGTGTTCTTATGTTCCTGTGCCTGTTCCTGTTCCTCCTGTGTTCCTGCATCTCCTCCTGTGTTCCTGTGCCTCCTGTGTTCCTCCTGTGTTCCTGTTCCTCCTGTGTTCCTGTGCCTGTTCCTGTTCCTCCTGTGTTCCTGCATCTCCTCCTGTGTTCCTGTTCCTCCTGTGTTCCTGTGCCTGTCCCTGTTCCTCCTGTATTTCTGTGTTCCTGTGCCTGTTCCTCCTGTGTTCCTGTGTTCCTGTGCCTGTCCCTGTTCCTCCTGTGTTCCTGTGCCTGTTCCTTCTGTGTTCCTCCTGTGTTCCTATGTCTGTTCCTGGTCCTGTTCCTCCTGTGTTCCTGTTCCTCCTGTGTTGCTGCATCTCCTCCTGTGTTCCTGTGCCTGTTCCTCCTGTGTTCCTGTTCCTCGTGTGTTCCTGTTCCTGTTCCTCGTGTGTTCCTGCGCCTGTTCCTCCTGTGTTCCTGTGACTGTTCCTCGTGTGTTCCTGTCCCTGTTCCTCGTGTGTTCCTGTTCCTGTTCTTCGTGTTTTCCTGTGCCTGTTCCTGTTCCTTGTGTGTTCCTGTTCTTCGTGTGTTCCTGTCCCTGCTCCTCCTGTGTTCCTGTGCCTGTTCCTTGTGTGTTCCTGTTCCTCCTGTGTTCCTGTGCCTGTTCCTGTTCTTCGTGTGTCCTCTGTGGCTTCTGGTTTTGAATTTCTTTTCAGTTTTTTTCTTGGACTGAATTTGCCTGCTTTCTCTTGCTTGCATACGGGATTTTTGGACTCAAAACAGACATCTGGCAACATTTTGGATTTTATGAATTTACTGGAAAGCATGAATGGAGAAGATGCACGCTGTGTGTAAAACCTGAAGCGCTGACAACTTAGTCATCCAATTCTGACAGAAGTGTGTGCAGCAGTCATGTCTGCCACATTTAGGAAGCCTCTCGTCTTAGAGCTGCTGTGTGAAAACAAGATTTTTGTAGATTACAGCACACGTGTAACGTGTAATGCACTGCAGAAGGGTTCATGTTTTGTTTTGCAATGTTTATGTCCGGAGGAGAGTCACACAGACACCGGTCGTGAAAAGCTGCAGCTTTTTACATTGTAAATCTGATTTTCGAAAAGAACTTTAAATAAATAAGGAGTTCAGATTTATCTGAGTGCTTGTATTTAGTGATGAGAAATGGTATTAAATGTGCAGTAATAGGCTTTAGACAAATGAGGATGTGACACATTGGGATGCATCAAGATGCATCGAGGAGCGTTTATTTGGATCGTTGACGGCTGAAGATTCACACCTGTAGTTACATGCCGTCTTTTTTATGTCATAGTGAGCAATTATTCATCCTAATGAGCAAATCTACTCTGAACCTCCAACACTCGGATTTCAGTGGTTGTAGGCTGTGTCCTCTAGAAGAGCGACAGTAAAGCCTTTTGTTGAGCAGGACACTGAACCTGTATCTGCTTGGCTGCATCTGAATCTCAGCTAAATCCCAGTACAAACTATATTGACTGCTGATGATTGATTTCAGTCGCTGTTACTGGGTCAGGCAACAGGAAGCCTCAGGAGTGTCGAGGCCAGCCGATAATAAATCACATTAACACTTTCCTCTTTACTTACAGTGGTTCAGTGTTAAAACAGATGCATCATAAACGTTTCAGTATTTATAGTTTCATGGTGCAGAATATTCCAAAGTTTTTGATTTATGCCTGTCGAGGATTCAGAGGATCGCTGTTGAATGCCCCCTTTAAAATTTCTATTTCATTGCATTAGAAAATCTATAGAAGTGTGAAAGGGAGCAATCAATCTTCATTCCAAGTTATGTTTCTGGTCATCTGACAAATGTAAGTCCAATATTCACTCTCCTTTTACTTCTGATTTGCTCTATTTGGCTCTTGGGCTGTTAAATATTTGACTTTCTTCACGAACTGATTACAACATTTTCTCTCTGCTGTTTGGTGCTGAGCAGGTCGTGCAGTAAGTTTCTGCTGCAGCTGGAAACGAGCTTGATGAGAGCTGTGTAGTGGGCTGTAAAACCAAAACAATGAGCTGAAAGATGCTGAAATGCCTCATAGAGCTGAGAGGAATTGCAGACTGGTGATTATTTTCGGGGGGGTTGCCACTATAAGCCACCATTTGATCCATTGTTAATTTAAAAAGGGAAGTCAGCTATGACTCCCAAGCAGCATTTTGGTTAAATAAAGAAAAAACAACATCCAAGCAAAGCAATTAAAAGTCTGTTGCGTACCACAACCACCACATTTGTAAAAACAAACCCTGCTATCCCCCGTCTACACCGCAGCTATCACGTCAGCCTCACAGCTGCTTGACGAGCTGCTTATCAGGACACTGAAGCATCTGTGTTTACCGGTTCTGTGTTGAGGAGCAGCTAAACGTTCTGTGTAGTAGTTTTATTTTGATATCTGGGACTATTCCTGATTTTTCAATCGACACTGATTGTGTCAACTGATTATGATTGCAGAGGAAAAGGATGATAGTGAAGTTGTCTAGTGGTAGTAAATGTAGAGTGTAGGTTCCCCGGTTCCCTTATTCGTCTGACTTCCTGTTACTCAGATTATGAAAAATAATTAATAATTAGGGCTCCCACATAATTAAAGAGCATTTTTACCTTTTTTTAAAAACCCTTTTTACAAAAAGTAAAACAGCATGAACAGCGATCCGTAGTATGGTCTTTTAAATTATTTTAATTTTTTTTGTTACAAACTTCTGGCAGGCCAAATCAAACATCATTGCGGGCCAACTGTAGAAAAATATGTTTATTCAGTGCCTTTTTTGGGGGTATCAACCTCGTGTTAATGAATTGAAGTGTAAACAAACACTTGAGATGAAGACAGAGCTGCTGCAGGTGCTTGGATTAAAATTAGATTTTTTTTGTTGCAGTGTGAGACAAAACTCGTCTGACATTAAAACATTTAGCAGTTTTGATTAGTGTACTTTCATATTTTAGGTCATCGTTACATGAATTCACGACTGCATGTTTTGTGGATGAGTTAGAGCTGATTATGAGCCGGAAACTAGAATTCTTTCCATTGCAATAATCAGCTGAGGTTCACAGGTATTGTGTCAGACTAAACCACACTGCTTGAAGCTGAAATAAATAAATAAAGATTGCTCATCAAAACGTAACCTAAATTACGCAGGAGACTGCTGCATTTTCTATGTTGGCAATAGAATGTTTCTGTTTGGAAATCAGCGGTTTGCAGCACCGGGATCCTTAATAGTAGATAGAAAGGGATGATCTGTGCCAGCAGTGAGGCCCCGGTCCTCCTCCTCACAGCTTCCTCTCACACACATGGCTGGGATAGTCCAGTCCACCTCCGAATGAATCACTCTAAAACTGAGTCATTGTTCAAAAAAAGCTAATGTTTCCTTTGCCCGACCACTCACCTGCAGAGCCAGCAGCTTCTCACTGGGTTTAATGTGTCGTTGGATCTCACATGCCACAGGCTGAATGACTTTAATACCGTCCTCATAGAAAACATAGAACATGTTGCCAATGCCGAGACCTGGAGAGGAAGCAGAAAACAGCTCTGTTACAGTACAAACCTAAAATAGCTTATGAGTCTAAAGTGTGAACATTTGCAAAGGAAATAAGCCTACAACGTCGCTATCTACTCTCACAGCATCAAATCATTTAATCCTTCTCACCACAGTTCAGTAACCCTATTACAAAAATTCAATTAACTCAGTTTAATGAATGTTATAGTGAAGCAGGAGCAGTCTAGACATACCTTCTTCTCGCCACAAAATGTTTGCCACTGTGAGAGAGAAAAAGAGGAAAGGATGGTTGGAAATCAATGAAAGAATCAATAAGGTCCCTTTGTGAGAGTTAACACCCAAACACTAACTCCAATTGAGGCAAACAGGAAAGCAGAGCGCATGAAAGTTTTATGGAAACGGTCTCTCTGACACCTAGTGCAACAAATAATCGATAGAGCCCTCTGCTTGGAAATAATTTGATACCAAACACTGGAAAATGGAGTGCAGTCAACAAACTACAAGTGCTGTAAAACAGCTCATGATTTTTGGATGCTGCAACCCAAGTATGCTCACAGAGAAAGACCTAAAATACGACTAAACCCATCTCATCTCAGTTCAGATGATATGTGGGATTTTCTGTGTTACAGTAACATTTTTTTCAAACTACACTTGTGAAAAAAATCCTCTTTCCTCAGGATACCAATTTGAAACTGAAGAATTTCCTAAAAAAGTGAGAATGGAATAGACTCTGTCCTGAGGTCTGTATGGTAATGACAATGAAGATGTGGAAAATGTTCAATTATTGATCAAACCGTTTCTGATGGAGAAGCTGACTCTAGAATCAGCCTGTTAGAAAAGTTAGCAAAGATTTTAGCCTATTGGAGAAGCTAACATTGTTGTTGGCCTGTTAGTGGGCTAACATTAATGTTAGCCTGATGGATACGCTAACTGTTGGCTGTTGGAGAAGCTCACATCAAGGACGCAGACATGAGTTTAGGAAATTCTTCTGTCTCAGAAAGATAAGAATCTTTGATGATTGACAATCATTTAGGACATTTTCCTTTAATGAGGCCTCAGGTCATCGTCCATCAATAAGATTTTTCTTCTTCTTTTTGTTAGGCTGCCTTTAAACCCCTGAGTACTCCACATGTTTCAGGCTCCGATGATAATCATAAGTCATTAGGAGGGATTAGTGTGCTCTTCCTTCAGTGGCAAACCCAGTTATGGCTCCTACAACAGGTAATTTCTCATTAAATTCACTTAGTGGTGACTAATGACATGAAATGTGGAATGAAAGCCACAAAACACCCTGAGTGCTTTAATGGGCGACCTAAAACACAGACCAGCTGCTGGTTTTAAAAGCAGCCACTGGGCACTCTGAGAGAGAGATGCTATTACTTAAAATTACATGACTAAAGGGTGTAGCAAGGAGAAAATCTGGAGAAATTATAAAGTTATTTTCTATGCAAATATCAGAGCAACTTGCTGCTCATCATTCATATCCTCCAACCCACACCCAGCACTACTATCCTCTCACACTGGCTTTTTATTGGTGACCTTCTCTCTCATTGTTCCTCTGTCCCCCGGTCTTCCCTCTGCTTCCACCCCATCTTCCATTTTCAGGCATTTTCAGCCTACAAACCAATCTCCAGCCCAATTCACATCCGATTCTAATCTAGCCTCTATTGCAATGCTCATTCCCGCAGCCTCTTGCTCGGGTGGACAGATGCAGAGAAAGAAAAGGAGGGGGAGACAAAGCCAACGAGACACCACTGTGCCGTTAGTCAGCCTTAATCTTTCAAAAGTGCTTTGTCGAGTGTTTCCTGTGCACTCTTGCATACCTTTTAGCTCATTAAAAGTTGCACAAAAGGAGTGAGGTCTATAGATAGAGGGACAAGGAGAGGAGGACAGGAAGGACAAAACAAAAAGGAAAACAATACAATTTATCTGAGATGTGCCAAAAATGGAAAATGGAGAAAATGGGAAAGAGGAGTTGAGATGAGATCTTGTGTGCCCCGGTCTTTTCCAATAGCCCACAGTATTGATGCTATTCATCACTTGGCAGAAAGACTGTGGCTGTTCTGCGCATACAAGGGGCCCATACATCAACTTCATCATCCATATAACAAAACAAGCCGGCTGCCACTGTAGGCGGTGAGTTCACTCTTTCTGGTCGTAATAACTGTGTTTCCACTGGGCCCCAAACATTGGGAGTGCCACGCTCACCAGCCAGCCTGGACTCTGCCGTTCCTACCCGTCAGCAAGGTTACATAAATTCAATTTGTTTACAAGAGCACGCTACTGCGACAGTGGGCCAAACAGCCTGTGGTGTTCACCATCGCAGCATGGCAGGAGACAGCGAATGCATAATATAGGTAGAGTAATTGGGTCACAGTAGATGGAAATGCAAAATTTAACTCTGCCTTGGGTGTGCAGGGTTTTTCTGCTCTTTCCAGCGATTATCCCAGAAGTTTCTTGGAAACATTGACCCCTGCAGTAAGTTCTGCTTTAATTATAAGCAATGCACGAATACTCCATTACCGACAAACTCCAAGTGTTGGGAAAATGCCGAGCGCCTGCTCACTGCTGTAGGCAGTTACAATGAGGAAGCGGAACATGAACGCAAATGAAAGAGAAAAATATTTCCCTCTTCTTGCTTTTTTCTTCATCTGCATTGACACTAAACAAACATCCTTTCAGCGCAGTGACTGATAACAGGGCAGGTACATCATTTTTTCTTTACTGCAGCTGTGCCAGAAAATAATGTAGCTGCAGCTGCCAAAACCTGTCTTACAGTTCAGCCAGGCCTGGATTAAGATGCCTCAGGACCCCCTGGTCTTAGCCAGAGCCCGTAAACCTGAAGATCAGCACAAAGGTGTCTTAATCAACAGTGCCCTAAATACTATCCAGTACTTCCCCCTTTTCCCTCTTTTTAAAATGTTCTTGCTGTTGATTCTCCATAAATATATATCTCATAATTCAGTTTTTCTAATCAGAATAGGATTATACGTCACTGTTTGTTTTAAGTGGGCGAGTCTCAGTTGGAAAAAGATGATGTTGCTCACTTTCATGCACCAATGAGGACTGAGCAATTTATTTAAGATTCTTGGAGAAATCATTGAGTGTGACCCTCATTTACAGTGAAGCCAAGATTACACCATGGTGAAAAATGCTAATATCTAAATCAGCAAACCAATTAAGCTGAAACAGTTGTCGTCATATGAAACCAGACAGATCAACAAAATCAAAATCAACGTTCCTAAAGTGTCCAAGAGGTGGAAGAGTTCTCAGTTTTCACTGAGTGACTGCTGCACCCACGAAAAGCACAGAGAGTCAACTCTCACATCACCGCCTGGCAAGGGTCCAACAACCATCCCTGTGCTGGGTGGAAAAAGGTCTCCATCTTAGCGGTGTTCAGCCTCAGCTTGAAACAAAGTTAGCTGGCTAGCTAAACTGAGGAAGCTAAGCTAAGAATACAAATAATAATGGCTTGATTGAGAGAAATACAGATGTCAGTGGTCAAAACGCTGCTGCCAGCAATCTAACAGAGTGTCTTGTGTTTAACTGAGCTGGTTTAATAAGAAAATAATGAGACAATAAGACATTTCTTCTTCTTTTCATTGTCTCACGTAATGAAGCCGAACAACTCTGAGAGGACACGACTTCTCTGCACTTACATGGGAACTTTATCACACGATGGTGGAGGGCTTAGTGATCAATGACGGCCATCAGCGACGCCCAACCCCACGTACGACTGGCTCAGAAAGTTCTCATGTTGATTGTAAAGATGGGACATGGCGCCCAGTGCAGAGTGTGACTGATATGTTTTTAATCATTTTTGGAGATTGGAGCTCTGTGGCACAGAGGAATGACACACATCAGGCTTTGGCTGCACAGGCAGTACCTGTTGGTTTGGGTCTTTCTCATAGGATTTGTAGATAATAAGAAACATGTTGCCATGTGTTGGGTATCACTGTATCCTTTAAACAATGGCAGAATAAATATGGATAGTAGAAAACGTAACATTCATTATTCAGGGTAAAGACTCATAAGGCATCGTGATATATTTCTTTGCCTCGACTGTAAGCCGAGTGAGTTTTAGGGGGTCACAGAGAAGGTCATTAAATCCTAACTCTCAGAAGATAAGTAGAGTTACAGGGTATATTTCTCTGGTGTGATTTGCAAAATGTAAAAGTAGCAGGGAAAAGTCACAACAGGTCATTTTAAATGATAAGATCATTTCATTTCTAATTCAAAGTGGACACCAACTGACGGTGTCTCGACCTCTCGAGTGTTAGAGTGAATACTGATGAAGACACATCGGCTCCACAGCTCTGTGCTTCTCACCTGGCTTCTTCGCTCTGCACTACACACAGTCATGACTCACCTGGTGATCCCACTTCTGACGCCTGAGAAGTCTTTCAGCTTCTGTAGTTGTTCTCATTCATTCTTCAGCCAGATTTTTAACAGCTTCTTTTTACGTTGCTTTGAGCAACTCTGTGCTGCATATATTCAACAGTCCCTACAGATGAGGACTAACTTCAACAACAAGTCCCCAGCAGGACTATTTACATTCAGGTGGAGTGAGAAAGCTTTCAAAATAACAAGACTGACTGCACTAGAATTAGAGCTGGAAGCCTGTGGAGGACTGAAGGCTGTATCATCTCTTTAAGAAGAAAAGTATTCAAAAGACTTAATCCTTGGAGAAAAACATGAGAGGTTTTGAGGGGGAAAAAACCAAAAGCTTAAAACACGAAGTTTGAAAATAAATGTTAAAATTTAAGTGTTTGGCTCATCACAAACAAAAACTGTGATGGATTCTTCCCATTTCATGAACTCAACAATGACTTTTTAACGCTTTATCAGATTTATAACGGCTTGTAAAGTCACTTAGGGGCTTTACACTCTGAGTCCATTCAGTTTCGCTTTTGTTTTTTCCTCTCTGCTCTTTGTGTTTTGAATGTACATATTTAAAAAAGACCATTTTCATTAATCTTTTACAGAATGCATCATCAGAAATATTCATAAGCTGTCATGTTGTAACCAAGGCTTAAAGGCGTTTAAACTTTCCACTGGATTTACAATATTCATTTCAGAAAGCCTTTAGCATGAAACCCAGTCGACAGGCAGTAGGCTGCTGACACTGGAGAGCGTCACTGCCTGGTTAGAGCTCCTTGTTGCTGACAGCGTGTCCAACACTGTGTGAAAGCCTGCTGTGATGGGGAGGGACACTGCTGATGGAAACATGGACGCTATTTTGGCACGAGCTGATCTTCTCTATTCAAAGGATACGGAGCAGACAGCACGGCACGCCGCACAGAATAAAACAGCTCTGTGGACACTTTGGTGTGGAGCCGTGGTTCTCATCCGTGTGCCATCGAGGCCCCGGAGATTTCAGAGCTTTGTTCCAACCAGTCACTTCACCAGCAGGTTTTACTGATTAAATTCACAGATCTGAATCTGTGAAATCAAGAGTGCTGGAACAAATGTGTAACAACTGTTAGATGTCAAGAAATAGTTGAGAAAGACTTAAAGAGTAACGACAGCGGAGTATGTAGCAGACGGCACTGGGTGAGGTTCAGAGAGCACAGGACAGCCGAGTCTATAAAATGTAGACAATAAAAAAGGGCAATGAGAGGATTTACGATGAAATGACATGACATATGAAGCGATCAATAATAGTGATCAACAATTATCTGCCATGTTTGGATGCAAATGAAACAGGTGAAATCATCCCAGTGACTAAATGAAGATGTTTTCACTGCAACATTCAAAACTCACTTTCCAGCCCACTGGAGTTTCAGGACTTTCTGTTCCTGCTGAGGTTTGTGAAGGTCACACATTACTTTACTGTGAGTCATGATGCATCGAAGCATTGAGCGAAGAAAACAGAATATGAAGTCGACTACAGTAAAGTATAGATACTGGAGTCGTGAGCAGAGATATGACAGTGTGGCCTACACTCTCCTGTAAAATAAGTTGCAACTTAGCTGCGATGTTGTTTTTTAGTCCAGAGGCAAAGATACGTAATGGTGACTTAATATTTGAGTCATAATTGTTTACGTGACCAACTGTTTTTATGAAACCAAGTTTATAAAGACGTCTGTCCTTTCGCTGCCTCGCTCAGCTTCTAGTTTCTCTTCCTTTTGTTTCTTCCTCGTGGATTCAGACAGATCTGATGGTCAACACTGTTCAGACAAAACGTTACAATCAAAGAGAGTCTGATGGAACGACAGGACGAGAACTAAACACGAATGATGATATGTTGCTATAGAGACTTTTTTTTTCTGAATAAAATGTTAAATAAAAAAAATGTTAAATAAATTATTTCCTGTCTATTAGTTTACGTACCTCTTCTATTAATACATGTGGCTATAAAAAGCAGCGTTCTCTTATAGGATGAGTTCACCCAAAAATGAATATTCAATCATGATTTAACTCATGAAATAACTCAAGTAGATGGGGGCTTTTTTTAAAACGTAAAAAAATAACTGAAATAAAAATAGACTCTGTGCACGAGATCCCAAACTGATTTGAAAATACGTTATTTACACGCTATTTAAAGTCACAATCTTCACTGTAGCTGCTAAGCTAATAGTATAAGCCAGTCTGAAGAAGGGTGCACAAGCTTGACCATGCATCGAGGTTGGATCTCTGCGTTTCCGGAGACTTGGATTCCCCACCTACTTCAGTTTTTTTCGGAGAATGCTTCAACACCGTTCTGCTGTGAAGCTCCAGAAATGTTTTGTGGATTATTATGAAGCTGAATAACTAAAGACTAGATTCTCATTTTTTGGGTGAACTTATCCTTTATTATTCTTTCACAAACTTAAAATTCATCTTAAATTCCTCCCAAAACGAAAGGTCATTTATTCATATTCAAAGTGGATATTGAAAGAAGATCTGAAAAACTAAGACTTTTATCTCTTTGTTGTCCAGAAGCAGTTCAGCAATGTCGTCTACCGCTAGCGTTGGTATTCTCTGCTGGTCTCACCTGATTTTATCATCCTGCTCGCTTCCATTAAAGTTATGTTGACCGTCTGCCTGAGTCCATGTGAATGCTGCATAAGTTACCTCTCTTTAGAGGTCACATCACTGTAAGCAATGTGTATCCAAAATGAAACTCTATTTATGAAATCCTGCATTAACCTTAGCTAACCAGTCAACTGTAAGCCCATTAACATTTTTCAGTAACTGTGAGTGCTGAGATGTGCATTGTGACGTGGTGAAGCCATTAATTAGCTGTACAAAGTGATGAAAATTTAAAATGTAAGAGATAAAAACGTCCACAATCTTATTAGTCTTAATTATAAGAAAGGGTTTAACAGTAACTGTAACAGCACAGTGACCGCAAATAAAACACCAGTGCTGCTGCCATGTTGTGTCCTCTATGCTAATTACCTTTCTAATGAGGACCAATTAGGAAAGAAATGGCCATACAGTGAAACTTCATACAAACTAATCATGACTGCTCAGTGCATCACAGCTCACACTTACTTAATTCAGCTGCAAAGATAACAAAGAAAGAAAAGAAGTAAAGTACGAGTGGAACGTCTTCCTCAAATCAGTCACTGAAAGATATAAGTGGCACTAAGGACGATGCAGGATGATTGTATAATTATTATCCCTTTATTTGATCCAGAAGGGCCCTTCAGATAAAGAGGGCAAAGGGGAATCTGCTCGAGCTGGTATATCCACTATACGCTGCTCTGCAGGTCCCTGAGATGAGGCATGAAGTGCAGCATAATGTAGAGACATAAAGTGGAGACACTAACGCAACAAACGCTCATTGTGAGCCCTGCAGATCCTCTGACATTGCAGAAATAATTGGCACATTGTGAAGGGCAGATATTTATGCCAGTTTAGCAGCAGACTGTCAGAGATGGATGGTGCTCTGCCTGCTGGTGACAGACTCCGTGTTAAAGACATCTCAGAATAGTGACTGCTCAGGTTTCCCCACACAAAGAAGCGCTTTGGTAAATTTGGGAGAAAAACAATTCACTTTAATGCTGCGCCTGTGAAGAGAAGGTTCTGACCTTCAAGCTCCTCTGGTGAATTCATCTAAAGAAATCATTCATGCCTCGCTCATAAAATCATGTTTTTCAGTTCATCTCCTGCTTAATACCTTATTCAGCCCTTTGACAACTGGCTTAGTTAGTTATTCAGCTCTCTTATTCAAGTGTCTGAATGAAAAGCCTCAGGCAGGTCATAAACAAAGTGCTTTCACAGAATGAGATCATTACTTCCCCACAAAGTCAGATTTCTAAAACATTTCCAAGTATAATCACGACGTGTCATTTGAATTTGTGTCTGTTTCAAATCAATGGTATTAGATCAAGAGGAGTCTGGCGCCGCAACATGCCCACCAGCATCTCGACTTCTGTGCACAACTCTTGGTTGAAAGAGTTCTCGATTTTGCTACTTAAAGGCAAACGCCACCCGTTTTAATAATGTGCATATCTTTGCCCTGAGCCCGAAGACAATTAAATCAGCACTTGTGAACATCTAATGCTTATTGCAAAAGCTAGGAGACAGAAGGACTAACAGCGTCACAAAATGTGGAAAATGTGACAGAGGGAAGTAGTTAAGAGTGTTTTAGAAGTCATATCTTCATTGGGTCTTGTGGAAGGATGATTATATGCAAAAAGTTTCATGATCCTATTCATGATGCTGGGTTCAAGTCAACGTTTAGTCAAGTAAGGTCAAAATGTAGGATAAAATGCAGACAATAAGAAAGAATTCCACGTCCACGTAGAAACCCTGATCTCAGTGTGATGTAAAGGCAGTTACAGGCTGCAATCATAAATCCAGCCTGCTGGCAGACTGAGTAGCATCGTGAAAGTGAGGCTTACTGAGAACTAATCTATACGCGGATGTTGTCATTTTTCTGCGGTCATTACATTGTGCAATCTGTATTCACGTCAGAATGACACGTTTAAGCAAAAAAGTTGTTTTAAGTATGATTAAAAGGTGTTTTATTAGAGGTTTGGCTTGAAACGCTAAAACTTGTACAGTATGTTAGTCACGGTTGATTTAGAGATGTTAGTTTTGGTGTGGTGAAGGTCAGATCTCCATTAATTACATTTCTCCCATCTCATTTTGTCCCTGTAGTCTCTTCCTGAAGCCAGGATGTCAAAACAGATGCTGATCCATAGACGGGTATTAACTGGGCCAATGACTTTAGAGAGCGTCTCTGGCCAGAACATGGTGCCATATGGAGCTAATCTGGTTTCACACTCTAGTTGTACTCCAGCCTGTGGGTTCGAACGAGGAGTCTGACATCACTGTGATTAATGTGACATAAGTCGGGAACACACACGTTTTAAATTCATGATTTTTTGACAACATTTTTGCAGTCGTGACTGGTCAACAACTTGTACTGTAACAAGTGGCATACATGCAAACCTACAGCTGGTTGTACAGTGAATATTTGCCCTATTTATAGCTGATGGACACCCAGTGTTGTGGCAGGACATTGGATGAGAGACGGTGAAGATGGAATAGAAACACAAAAAAACACTTGAAAGCATACACAAAGATTTTTCAATGCTGTGTTGTTATTGAAAAACTGAGTACTGAATGAAGGCATTCATTAATGTGACCTCATGTTGATGTATGTCGGTATAAAGATCTTGAGGTTTTTATGTAAGTCTATTCTAGTCTAAAAGATTTTAAACTTAAAATATGTGTATAGAAACGTGTAGAACAATATTTGCATTCATTAGTGAATTAGTATGTTTTTATAAGTCTTTGTCAAACAGAATTTAATTGTTTAAATATTTGAAAAGAAACTACATAGAGTCCAGGATAAACACGCACAAATCATTTCAGTGTGAGACTCTAGTATCTGCAGCAGTGCCAGGCTGCCTCTCACAGCCGGTTGGGTGTAAACTGGGCTGTTAAAACGAACACATTCAACAACTTCAGCTGAACGAACAGCCCGACATTAATTGCAGGATAATCTGTTTGCACTAAGCAAAATGTCCAAAGTGTCCACTGGTGTTTTATTTTTAATATTTGCTGTAACAGCTGCTTGTTAAACATATTAATATCCTCTGACAGAACAAAAATCAGTCAGGTAGAAACAGTTTCCGTGTGCAACGACTCTTTTGCCTGATGAAGTTTGCTGTGTGAACACTGAGCATCACGAACACACACGAGCAGCTCAGCCTCTCCTCGCCGCTCTGTTCTGGCCTAATGTATCGACGGCAGCTGGCAGCTTTCCGAGGAAATATCACCCAGCCGCCCCCTTATTGGAGAGCCCAATAAGAATATCTGTCCATCTCCGGTGGCTAATCAAATGCCAAGATAATGCAAATGACAGGAGAGGGTCAAAACTCAAACCTGCAGCCTTCTCACAGACTTAATGAGTTTTATCTTTGTTTGTTTCACCGTCTTATGTGAGCAGCAGCTCAGCCATAAACACGGCTGCAGTCAAATATCGCTCTGTTTCTCTTCTTGCCCTTCAGATTTAGTGTGTAGAAAATCTACCGTCCATCTACTTTTATTGGTTTCACACCTTTATCTGATCCTTTGATTAAATATTTACCTCACAATTATCGATTAATAAGTGTGTAGCTATTTCACACATTGAAGAAAAGATGTTTAAACATTGATGAGTATTTTTCCTCAAACTGAAAACGTTCACACTCTGAGTGGACCTGATTTTTTTAAAAATAGTATACCATGTACTTTCTTTGTCACACCCCTCACTCCCACCATTTTATACCAAAATTAGCGTCTGTGCAGGTTTTTTAAATGCAGCTAAACTAGGTGATTAACTCTTTCTGTTTCTCTGTCTTTTCTTATGTGTCAGGAACAGGAAGCAGTAGGAAGCAGCAGATCATATAACTCGTCGGACTACGTTCATTAAGCTTGTTTTATCTTTTTGTTTTATTTATTTAAGTCTTAATCGTTAACATTCTGACTAGGGATGTCAGTTTTGGTTCATTTTGCTTTTGAAAAAGCCGACACCCATTAACTGGTAACTAACTGGTTAATTATTGAGGAAAAAAAACAAAAACGCTAAATGATGTGAAATACAAGGAGCTTTCCTTGAATCTGGTGCTCAGACTCCTCGAGTGAAGCCGTAACAGACAGTGTGTCTGTATGTAAGTAACCTATAGACCGACATACGTAGCCTATAAAAAAAAATCTCCGCGGTTAACCACTGTAATTCCTTTTTTTCTGGAGATGATGGTGGAAGTAGCTCAGACATGAGGAATCGCTTCTTTCTCATCTGTCGAGATGTGCATCTGCTCAGAACTGATCAGGCAGCTGGCAGCGCTCCAGTAGTGACACAGAAGCCACTGACAATGTAACGGTTGCAACTTTTTTTTTATCTGCTGACTGAACGATTGTTCGAGTGCTGCTTGAACAGGGAGGGATGGAAAAATATTAACAAGCCAGCAACTTTAACTTCAACATGCGTCATGTCTGAAAAAACAGATGTTAGTGGGTGTTACTGTCGGTTTTGTCCCGTGTGAAAGAGTTTTCTCACAGACGGTTGTTCGCTGTGAAGAACTTGCCTAACCCTAACCCTGTGACGGCCCTGTGTTAAAAGCACTTTTAACTACTGCAACAACTGAGAAATAATTTGACTTGACCCTTTCTGACTATTAAACTAATTAAACTCGTAAAGCTGGACAATCTCATATTCCTCTTTCTTTGTCCTGTGATTTCTATGTGAATAAAGACGGGAGACAGGCTTTGAATACATAAACATGTCTGCCTTTGGCTTAAAGAGTTACTGAGTTCATCCTTTGTGTTTGTTAACTTATCAGCCCTATGTTCTTTATTTCAAACTGGAGGTAAGCAAAGTGAAACTTCCTGAGAATAATTCACAGGTACAAACACTGCTACAGATGTCAGTGATATTGGATCCAACGCCAATTAACAAGATACATTTTTTCAGCTGCTAAAGAGAGCTGAAAATAAAGCTTTTCTTTCTGATATGTAAGATAACAAAGAAACATGCGACAACTAACAGATCTCCAAAGACACTAAATCATCTGCGATCAAAACTGCAGGCGCATCAGTACAACATAAAAACTGTAGAAATATTGATTGTTATCATTAATATTATAGGGAAACAGTCTGGAAAATCATGGCAACATATGCTGCACAAAGACAAACTGCAGTGACAAAAAGAAACGATGTATACAGGCCATTAAAAATACTGTTTAACTGGTAGTAAACCATATATGAGCCATCTTAGAGCATCAACAGCTCTTCAAGCTTAAAGCTCATTTTTTGCTGATTATCTTGTGTGGCCATCAAAACTCATGACTGAACTTATCTTACTGACACTTATTGTCTACTGTGTGTCTCTGAAGGCTGTGATAACTTATTCCCTGTGCCATAGAGCAGCGATTTCCAAGAAGCTGTACTTGCACCCTGCATGCATTTCTCCTGTTGCCGGGGTTACGTGGAGAGTTTGTAGAGTAGCTCAACTAATTTGAAAAAAAAAAAAATGATTTGATTTAATAATATCCGCCCACATATTGAGTCAGCTATAACAATTTAAGTGTTATTGCATTTAAGAGTGCTTGAAAACTAGTTAGCAAGTGAGCAGAGAAGATGAAAATAACAACAAACCCTTTTTATGTGTGAAAATATTAAGAGTTTACAATTTTAGAGCTCAAACTATTCATTGTATTGATTAATCTATTTGTCAATCAACCTAGATCATTTTTATTAACTGTTTTGCTAAAGCTTAGACATAATCTAGACATTCATTCATTAAAAAATAATTTTGTGTGTCATGTATATCTTTATAATGTGTATTTTTGACATTTTAAAGGCCAAAAAAGCGTCAATTGGCAGCTTAATCAATAGTTAAAAAGATTTAATGGGAATTGTTACGACTACAGTAACACAAGCCTTATCCTTGAGACTTTTCTGGGACGTGACAACATTTTGAAGTAATTATTCAGTTATACTGTGTGCTAAAATTCCTCAGCTGAAGAAATTCTTTTAAGAAACTCTTCCGAGCTAAACGACTTGTCAGGATGTATATTTTATATTATTATTGAGGCTGACAGAGGGAAGATATATAGTCAACTTCCATTTTGTCACGTTAGTACTATTTGAATAAAAGTGGTATTCTCATAGGAAGACTAGAGTGGGTCAAGTTTATTCATGCCAGACTACAACAGTGTAGTAAAGTCTGTTTTTTTTCTTTCTACATTTTATAATGTAGCAGTGTAGCCACGTCTGGCTGTCTGCTGACATCCCTTTGAACTCCTGTCCTGTGGGGTTTCTCACTCTAAAAATGTCTGCAATATCCAACTCCAAGTACCATTTTGGCCTGCAGTAGAGCTTCAAAAGCTTCAAAGCACACAAGTGACTCCTGACCTCGCCAAGCATGATCCTCTGATTCATGACAGGCTGGGTGGAGGAAGTGTCGTACCACGGGGATGACATCTAAACGAGTCGGGTCCAGCGGAGGTGTGGGACGGAGTACACGAGTTGTGTGACTCGACTGCAAAGTTGCTAAGTGTGCTGTTTGGGAAATCTAATTACCCCACAGGAAAATACAACAAACTAACAACTGGTCTTGAACCCCAAAGACAGATTCTGACATTTCTGAGAAGGTCAAAGTTAATTACCGTGTGAGACTCTGATCACGCGGAGGGTACAAGAGGAGATTGTTTGTGTCGAGAAATGCTTCTCAATTTGAATAAGGTCACTCGTGTCACAACCCCAATGTTACACGGTGCATATCGACAGGTGACGACTAATGTCAAATATCACCTTAATCAATTAGTATAGCCCAAAATCACTGATGTGGAGCATGATAGAGGGGAAAGTTTGGAGAATAGAGTGTCAAATGATTAGTCTGTTAATCAATTGAAAGATAGTTACTGACAATAATTTTGATAATCAATACAAGTTTGTAATTTAAAATGCCAAACATTCAGTTGTTTCACCATTACAAATTACACAACACATCGAACGTGATCCAAACTGAAAACTCAAAGTACACATCAAAGAAATTATTCCCAGGGATGGTTTCTGTCATTTTAGGTTGTTTCTTTTAAGCAGTGTGGATTTAATTAGTAATTTGATGTTATAAATGGTGGGCCTTTATACATGTCAATGGTTTTATACCATTTGTAAGACAAAACAATTCAGAAAATTGTGCCAGTCATAATTATCTAATTTACAAGGATTTAAAAATCTAAGAAAATCAGCAAACCTCTGTTTGAGAGGCAAGAAACAGTGGATGTTTGGCATTTTTGAGATTAAACTTATTTTCTGTTGATCGACTAATTAAAGCTGGGGTTGTTCAGATTGTTCAAGCTAGTTTTTACAAGGTAACATTTGAAATATCCCATCGCTCCGTTCAGACTTCACTGAGTGTCTAACAAATACAGAAATAAACACTCATGCCCACAAGCAAAATAGCCGTCATGTTGACATTACAGTTGCTCTTTACTGCTGTAGGTTTGTGCTTTGTGCTAACTGGGTTAGCCACTGAGCAAGTCTGTTGCCACGGGTCTGTTCTTGGGGTCAGGGGCCAAGTGCTTTGTGCTACTTTGTTAGCGGCTGAACGACAGTCTGCCGTTGCTGTTCTTTGACAGGGGCTGTGTGCCGAGTGCTACTGACTTGGCTGCTGAACAGCAGGCTCAGTGGTTGTGTACTGGGTCACTAATCATACACAACTACCTCATGTCTCTCTCACAAGTTAGAAACACCGAACATTACCATCATAAACAATCAACATGAGACTCTTGGATGGGCTTATTAGAGGCCTGCAGCAGCCACAGATACTGGATTTTTTCCTTTTGTTTTACAGGGCATTTGATTCATTCATTGTTGTCAGGAGATTTTCTACAATCATAACAAAAACGTCATCTTGAATGACTTACTAACCCTCGCTTTAATCAACTTATTATTTCAGCACTAATGACAATAACTCTTAGTTGCGGCCCTTGTGTATACCAGCTAAAATGAGATAAGATACGAGACACAAAAGAGTCTTCCTGAGTGGACGGAAGAGTGCATGAACAATTGTTCTGCTTCCAAACCAGGAGATGTGGAGGGTAAAGATAGTATCACCATTATTTCCCTGGCAGAGGCTCTATCATTGCATCACAGGATATAAACTATTAAGACTTCAGAGGATAAATTATTAAGAGCTCCATTTGCATGGCTCCATTATCTCCTGAATAAAAACAGAGACGGACATCATGACTTATACATACGAGTTTTTCGCGCAGAGTCCTCCACAAATAGCGAAGAGATGTCCTCGTCCACGCCAGCCTCATTTTTGGCGATGCAGGTATAGGCGCCGGTGTCTTCAAAGTGAACGTTGCTGATGTGAACCTCGCTTCCATTAGCTTTGAGGAACAACAGAGAGAATAGAAAAAAAAAGTTTGCTTCCAGAAAGAGATAAAAGGCGACTTCCACTCTATCATCCTGTGCTACCATTACTCTGTTACATAACAGCTCTCTAATATGTGAGGAAGGAAGGTGAGAGGTTTGTTTCGAGGAGAAATCAGAAACGTAGGAGTTCAAAGTAAGAATGTGGCACAAGTGTGCCACACGCTGCGTTTGTGTGAACACTGGGACAGGTTCTGATGTAACGTTTCTGTGTACAAACTCAAAGGAAAAGCATTTTGCTTTACAGTTTATTGAAAGAACGTGAACAAACTTTGAAACAGAAAATAATCCTGTGGCTACACAATAAACCTCATTATCAAATTACATTACTTTACATTATGAGCCCTTTGATTACCTAAATTTACTCATAGTGCAATTTTAAGTCAACATCTTTTCAATGAAAATACCTACAATGATGAATTCTGCCAATGAATGCAAAGTCTGTAGGCAAGGGACACCACATTGGTTTCAGAAGTGTTCTGGTTTACATTTGTAGTCTGAGTAGTATTGACCAATCATGTTTGAGCAGGCTTTGGTTGCATGCAGGCAAACAGTATGTGTGGAGATTAAAAAGGTGGGATGCACTGGTCAGAGTGCAGTCTCAGAAGCCATCAGCTATTGTCTGACCTCAGTTTAGCTTTTTTTAAAATGGACCTGCATTCATAAGCCGTTACTTGTCTCTAGAAATCAGCCAAAATGTCCTCTGGACCTAAAACATGTTGCTAATTAGGCTACAATGAATGACCAGTGCATGGAAGAAAAGCTCAGGGGTGTTATAAGACAGACAAACCACTTGAAGCATGTTGACAGGGCTCGAAATTAACGATGTCCCGGGGACCATAAAAATTCCTACTGGGACACAAATATATTTTGTCTGGGACAATTCTGGGACAGTGAAAAAAAATGTCAAAGTAAACTTCGAAATGGGTGTTATTTGCAAAGTCATTAAATATGAGTATCTAGACGTTACTTTGTCGTTTGAATAATTTAATAAAAATGTGTGAACGGCGAAACTATAGAAGGCTTACGTTCTCGCGGCACCTCACGATAGGGCAGTTAGCCTGTTCGTGCAAATGCATTCTACGTCATCGTAGACGTGCTGCTGGCTGCTGCTGGACTCGCGCCAATGCAACATTCATAGAGCCAGAGCGATGGACCATCATTAACGACAGTTAAAAAAAGAAGAAAGAAATGCTGAGGTGGTTGAATAAACAGCCCCCTGATGCAAGCCCCAATACTGCCGACTCCCGAAACGAAGACATCCCAAGTCCTGGTCATGATTCATCGTCTTCCCCTGTGGTAAGTTAGTTGTCTTAACTGTCAATGTTAGCTAGTGCTCAGCGATAGCTAACGCTAGCAACTGAATTGCGCCTTACAGTGCATACAGAGCAGGCAGTTAAGAAGTGGTGGCAAAGTGGCCAGAGAACACGCCGACCCATGTTCAACGACTCTGTGTGAGACAAGAACTCAGAGTGACACATCAAGACAGAGAGAGGAGTGTTGTGTAGGAGGGGCAGGAGTGAGCAGAGTAAATGTGAAGGGGGAGCTCTGGTGGGGTGGGTGAATGAGTGAGAGCAAGATGATCATAATTCTTTAATGGTGACATAATGATAAATTAGTCTGCATATTGAGAAACAATAGAAACATGTCGTAAAACAACTCTCTTCCCTTCTACTCTAGGAGAGGCAACAGATCAGACTAATATTCATATGTTTAATAAAATAATAAGTATTTTAAACTTATATGGTGGACCAGAGTCCATGGTGTGATGATTAAGTGACAAAAAAGGATCAAATTATATGTATTCTGCATGTAACTGGGGGGGCAACGACAATAATTTAAATTTGGGACACTGCTGGTTATATCCGGGACAGTACAAAGTAGAATTAGGGACAGTTGTGGGACACTGAGGAAAAAAGTTAATTTCGAGCCCTGCATGTTGAGAAGAGAAGTATGTAACACCTGAGATCGCGGTTGTATGACACACATCCCACCTCTTCACTCAAAAGCCAAGCGTCTGCTTTATCACAGCAGAACCCAAAAACCTATCAGCCAATCGTGTTGTTGCACTGACTCGGTTGAGACTCATGACTGTTGATGCGGCTGCAGATGGACTTCTAATAGGTACAGAAGACTTTGACCAGATTTGACTGGTGATCCTAAACATGCAGTTTTATGTCAAGGTGACCATCGAAAGTGAAGAGAGGACTCTCTTTGTGTTCATTTAGACTGGGCCTGGACCTTGTTAGCCCAAAATAACAGCCTAACGTTGCCAATATGGCTGCCAAGTGGCAAGACTTGCCTGAAAAGACTTTGAAAAAGTCAGAAAATCTATTATTCATTATCCAGATATCTGCTGTCTTCACTGAAAGCCTTGAAACACTGGCGGTTGCCTCCAGAGGCTAAATCCTGTCAGACAATAGCCAATAGACTATCAGATTGCCAAAAATAAGCAGTGACATCTAATCTGATCTTCAACCAACCAGTCACGCTGGCATCTTTGACTGCCAGACAAACATCTCTCTGAGACAGCATGAGGAAATGCATATACTTTACTGTTATTTAAGCATATCTTAAATGACATCTTTTTACACATCTACAGTTAATTATTATTGGCAGTGGCAGTATTAGTGAATAATTAGCAATAACAGTGACATTCATTTTAGTGGTAGTTACAGCACAAAGCAATTGTATGAGCAACTGTAGCAGTAAAAGTGTTACTAACAGCTGTCAGTAAAAATAATAATGGAAGTAGCAGCAGAGGGAGTAAATATATACGAGTGTAAACTCTTGACTCCTCTTTACCTTGCAGGGTGAGCTGCTTGGACAGCTTGGTGGTGATGTCCATGCCGTTCTTCAGCCAGGCCAGCTGGGGGCTGGGGATGCCCTCAGCGTGGCAGCGAAGGCTGGCAGTGACGCCCGGCTCCCTGGCTTGGCTTTCTGGGTACACTCGGATGACAGGAGGAACTGAAAGAAGGGGAAAAAGAGGAGGGGGCGACAGGTGGAGAAATGAATAAATGTTATTTATGATGTATTAGTACCACTTGAGGAGCGAGGCGACCTTATTGAACGAGAAGTTTCAGAGAAGAAGCCAAATCCTGAACTTATGGTTTGGCTAAAGCATACACTATCAATAAGATCGAGTGTGTATTCAGCATTGCTGAATGCCTTTAGATAAGGTTAACGTGCTCTGTGAAGCCAAACAAATCAGATAGATAAATAAGGGAGAGCCCTCTGTTCGGACATTATTGATTTTGCTTGGTTGCTATTGATTTTATGTAACCTTTTGTCAGGAGGGAGATGAGGGAATAGAAGCAGAGAAAACAAAATGTGCAACGAAAGAAAAGGCAAAAACTAAATGTCGCTCTAATCTGCTAACTGGTCCAGAAGCTGACTGTCCACATTGTGTCACTGTCGTGTGGACGTTCCAGTTCTTTACCTTACCCTGAAGCACAAACAAACACAATTCTCCCACATACTGTACTTCCAAGAAACTTAAATCAACACGAATCAATAAAACATACAAATACATTAATAATATGCATTTATGCATTGGCTGAGAGTGTGCCACAAGTTTTGCTCTACACCCGGGGGCTAACTTGTTAGAGTCTTGCTCCACAAAACATGGAAAATATCAAAAGAATGAATTTGAATAATCCTTTAAAGGGAGAAGTCGTCTGTGAACAGCATAACAATGATAAAACCTTTCAAAAGGATAGTTGTGAATCTGAGGAGACTCTCCCACAGAAATGTTGACTGAAACTTGGACAGTGGCAGTCGACTGTTTACAGAGTGACCATAAAAAAGCAGCATGACTCATTCCACAACAGCCTGTCACATATAAGGATGACAGCCTGGCAGCAGTTTAAGTAGGAACATCACATTTTGCTATCTTGCCATCTTGTTTTGAGCAATCCCTCGCAGCCTCTGTGGCCCAAATCAGTGTCCTCTTTTTTCTTCTTTCTGAAACAGACTTCAGAGACACGAGTGGAGGATGGAAATGAGAGTCTTGGCAGAAGCGAAGAAGGCAGACGTGCTGCAGAGACCATTTCCTGTGGGCACTGGGTTAGAGGAAGTCTTTACTCAGCCAGGTGAGTGAAAGGACTGAGGATTGTTGCCTGGGCCATCTGGTAAGCAGGGCACTCCCTGGCTTGGAGCTCACGTCAACCTGAATGCCAACACGCCATCCGCAGTGGGCCGGGGAGGGCTCTCACAGCACCCAGGTTACTTTAGCAATTACAGTCGCAGAGATACTCTAGTGCGCCGATGCCTCTCAGCAGTATCAAAAGGTTGACTGAATAGGATCCACCGAGACAAATGATTTGTCTTTTGAGTGAAGATTATTTCTCACGCTTAATATCCTCACACATGCCCACACAAGCATACAAAAGCTCTGGCCCCATTTCTCTGTGTGCTCATGTTCGTTCTGTGGTTTTTATTGTCCGTGTGTTTACTGTAAGTCACTCTGCGAAGGCCGTGTTTGTTGAAATTGTTGTTTGAATCGATAGCGGCTTCTGTAGATAAATATATATACATGTACATAAACGCAGCGCTCAAAGAATTTCTAAAGGTTTACATTTTAAATGTCTTTCACTTCAAAATGATGAGATCCTGCTGTCTGCATAACAAGCGTCTGGGTTTCTGATACGTTTCCTGCCATGTTTGTAGGTGAGTCTTTAAAGCAACATGATGTAACTTTTTACCCTAAAATAATATAAAATCATTTATATGGTACATTGAATTGTAATATAGTGAACGGTGTCTCTGTCACAGCCACTCCGCCCCCATCGCTTGTCTCTGCACTGTGGGAGTCGCCCCACATCGCACCAAATGCAAATTACTATATAATTTTGCTTTAAAATTCACTTTTCAAGTTACGTAGTACACACAACAAAAATATACACACACTTTTGTTTTTGCTCCAAAACCACAAACAATCAAGTATTTATATGAAAAAACGAGACTGCACATTTTAGAGTGGACAATTATTGGGACCGGTCCAAAGCCCGCCTGTGTAATTATCATATGCCACACCTGCCAGGTGGATGGATTATCTTGGTGGAGAAGTGCTCAGTAAAACAGCAAAGTTTAAGAGAAATAATCCTTTAGTGTGAACACAAAGTTCTTAAATCTTTTCCTCCAACTCATTAAAAAGGGAACAAACCATTTATATTTTTGTAAATGCAACAAGTGTAGTTAGTCAATAAAACAAAAACTCTGATGGAATTATGATCAACTTAATGAAATGAAATCAACGTCTGACCGTGAAAGAGTTGAATTAGATTAGAGCTGAATTCATAAATTGAGTTGATTAGTAAACTGTATCTCCTGGAAATTAACTGGAAACTGTTTTGATAACTGGATTATTTGATGAACTTTTCAAGCAACAATGCCAATTATTTGTTCGTTCAAGCTTCTTAAATGAGAGGATTTGCTGCTCTCCTTTGTTTTAAGTGAATATTCTGGGGTTCTGGACTTATGGTAGGCTGAAAACTTCCCCGTGGACGAGTAAATCTGCCAATTAAATTATAACAAAAACAATTTTAGTTTCATTGCTGTATTTTTCTTCCTTTACTGAGGATGTAGAAGCTAAACCACACAGGGGTTAAACGCAACCAGACTTACAGGATGTGGAGGAGGTAAAGGCGTAAAGACTGACCTGCGCTGACGGAGACGGTCAGGGATCTGGATAATTAGAATCAAGAATGAATGGAGCTGAATAACCAGGTTCCTCTATGCTCCATACAAACTTAATATACCAGGTGATCTAGATCAAGATATTACAGTGCATATAAATGTACTAATTATGAAGGCAAGGCAAACAGTCAACACTTCCCTTCTCTCAGGCTCAGTTTTCAATAAACTGATCATCAGGAGATAAATACGTAACATATCGAAGATTAAATATGTAAACTTGAGGCTTTGTTTTACTGGTTTATCAACTTTTAATCGCTGTGAGACTGAATGACACGATGTGTGGATACGTTTGTTTGTGTGTGTGTGTGGTTGCGGAGAGATTCTGGGGTCATGGCACACCTGGCATGTACCTTTGTTTCCTTGCCCAAAACCACAACAATCTATTAATCAACAGTCGTATAGTGTGAGCTTGGATCGACCAGGTTCCCCTGAGCACCTCATTAATAAAACCTCTCAGGCGATCTCACAAAGCTGCTTTAATTACTGTGTTGGAATTAAAACATAATAGACCTGCAAGCCTAAAAAACACAAAAACCCCCAAAAAACAAAAACGTATTACGACCACAGTGGTCAGTTAAAGTGAAATGGCGTCAGGGACGGAAACTTGAGTAAAAAGTGTATAAAAGCAAAGTAAATGCGTTGTGTATTCTGTAATCTGTATGCATGGTGATATCTGCCCTGCTGATCTTAAACTGACATGATGGTTTTGCTTGAGAACAGTGGTGGACAGCGTTAGTGGAAACAGAAGAAAAAAATGTCGGGACATATCTCCACCAGCTGCTTCGAGGGTTTTCAGTGCTTTACTACGCTAATCCATCTGTGCCGATCTTTGAGATGGTTAAATGGAATTAGAAATGTCTGTAGGCTTCACTTTGTTGCGTTAAAAAGGTGACAGGGCTGCCAAGCCAGAGTTCGAGACTGAGTTTCAACATTAGTGAGCGTGAAACCGCTGGATATCTTTGATGAGTGGTCATGGCATTTCAACCTTTGTAAGCACGACACCACTGGATGTTTTTTAGGAGACCTCGGGACAATTTCCAGCCATGTTTGTGGCAACGAAAGCAGAAATTTTAAGCCGAAACATGATCCTTACCTAACCCTGACCAAGTGGTTTCTGTGCCTCGACCTAACCAGATGATAAACATAGCTATGACACAACATATAATCGAAAATTTAACCTAAAGAAACGTAAGGTTGCAACATTAAGAAAGGTAGAATTTCAACATCTCTGTGGTTTGCAGAGACGTACATCACCAACATTTATTGTGGGTTGCTACAACACATTTTGAGATTGACACTCTCACTACCCCTGAACAATTCAAGACGATGATCTCACATCACTTGACCTCACTGTGCAGGTATTTTCAGAGTGTTGTCCTCTTTTGAATTGTTTTAATTGCATATTTTACTGCGTATTACTCTTAATATGAGTCAAATAAAGGAAATCTCAATGATTTAAAAGATGCCATATATGGTTTATTTTTTTTAACCTTCAGGAGGCAGGCAGATGAGAGTAGGCAGGATCTTATAGCCAGGATTGTCTCTTGTTTGGAGCCAATGCAGTGTAAAGACATCTCTTCTGATGCTATTGATAGAAAATGGATAGCATGATGTTGAGCTCAGATCTCATCTCAAAACCTTTTTGGGTAAATTGCCTGTGTGATTTGAGAAGATGGAACTGGTTGGTGCTGAAGATGTCAGCCTATGATCCAATCACAGCCGCTCACATCACTACAGGAGTCAGAAAGGTTACAGTAAAAGTGTAGGTGCAGCGTGTAGAGGTGTAATTACAGAGTATGTAAGTGGAGGTCTCATCAGTGCTGTGAATGGGTATATAGAGGTTGGGTGAAGTGGTGCAGAAGTTGAAAGTTGAGTCCTCTGTAGGTTTCATGGACCTAATTCAACCAAACATCTGTGATGGGAGGGACCCGCTGTGAGCCAAAAACTTTAATAACCCAGCCTAGTTTCCTGAAACAGGCAAGTGATGTTCCTGTGCAGGTTTCACCCCAGTTCAGCGCGGCATAATTAAGTACGCTGGGAAACACAGAAATATTGTTCATGTATTTGTATGAAAAATGAGCATACAGAGTAAACAAATGGGCGTATCAATGGAGTGTCCAAATCGCAACAAGGCCAAGTGCAATATCCAAAGCACAGAAGCTGATGAATGTTTTGATTACTCACAGGTAAATGTGTCACAAAACAGCATTATAATGAAGTACTGCCGAGCTGCAGAGACGTCCTGACCTACAAATGTTGTTCTCCAGATGTAAGAAACATGTTTGGTACAGACCTCAACAAATGTCACATATCATCATGATTTCTTCAGTGAAAATGTTCATTCCCGTAAATCGTGAATCATATCACAATTGTCAAATCTGCCCAAATAATCAAAATATGATATTTACACAATATGGTGTATCAGACCGACTAAAGGGAAGACGTATTAATACTATGGAATTAATTAATATCAGAAGATAACAAATTGAAATGTTCGTGATCCTTTGGTTTGGATTTTGGGATGGTGCACAGAGGCACAGATGTCCGATGTTCAGTGATTGTTGTTGCGCCTATCGGTGGTTATGTCACACGATTAGAGGAACAATTGACCAGTCAGAGCTAAACTGGCGGGACAGGAATGAAGACACCATCTTCTTATTTAGCTAGCTACATAAATGGAAAATAGCAGCAGATGGACAGCTGTCGAGGATCGTATAAGTCAACTTACAGAACATATTCAGTATAAAAGTACTGTTACCTGGCGAGGCAGCTGTGATCTCACAAATCACTCTTGCCAGGCTTCAAGCTAAGCGTTTATGGTGGACCACACAATGGTTCAACCAATCAGTGTCCTTGGAGCAAATACTGGCAGCCAGAGAGAACGGCTACAGGTGTGGCTGAGATGTGACAATCAGCGAGAGAAGCCACTGTTCATTTGAAAACCACAAAGGTGGCTCATCAAGAGGTCAGTGTTGCTGCTGTAACATCAGTTATATCACAACTGGGACATTTATTTCAGGTAAGAAGAAGAAGAAGGGCACCGAGGGCTTCTGTTGATGGAAAACATGTCTGTCTCCTCCTGCCTGGCTTCAGTAACACTTTAAATCACCAACAGGCTTCACTGCTGGTAGCGCTCACCTACTGTTGATGTAATTGGTTGAAGTTAGCCTTTTTGAAAGTGCCTGCCCTTTTCCAAACAGTCTTTTCCAGATGGTTCTGTGTAACAAACCAACAGATGTGTCAGGTTACTAGTACCAGAGCTTTCCTGTCAACTGAAAATATGATTGGCAGGATGGATACGTAACTCTGTATTGATTAGTTTGATTTAGTCTGAGAGATTATCAGGCTAATGGAACTGTAGACTTTTTTTGGACCACCAATTTGCTTAAAAGTTAAGATTTAAAGTTTATTCTTGACGGTGGAAGACTTCACCTTGTGCTGAATGTTCTGTCCATTTCTAAAAAGTATGAAATTTAGACGTATTAGACGAGAAGATGGAGTGCTGCTGAAAATAACTTAGAAAAGACGGAGTTATTAAAGGGACAATAAGAGACCTCAGAGCACTAATACCCAATTATTTCTGGTGGGAGCACAATATCACTGTTGATAAACATCAATGAATAAATGCTATTTCCACTAAGTGCTGAATTTCTGCCTTTCATAACCGCTTTTAACAATAGAGCCCAACACTCCTCCTTAAAAAGCTGTGGCACCACAGTTTGCATTGAATTAGCTCTTATAGATCTTTCTGTCAGGTATCCGCTCTGAATATCTAACTTACTTATCTCTACTGTGAAAATGTGACTGCTGTCCATCAGTTACTGCCCCCCCGTTACTCTGGGGGATGGGAGAGGCTGTCAGAGACTCGTGTAGGAGGAGCCAATTCTATCAATGTTGCTGCAGTCCCCACCGGCCGCCCATAGAGCTCAATAAAGGTCATTCCTTAGTTAGAGGCCCATTATTTGAGAAAAAGCTCATGTCAGTGAATTCCCCCTGTGACTGTGAGAGAAAGTACATCCTGCGGTGGTGGAGACGCCTATTAATGCTATTGCGCTTCCAACTAGTCACTGATAGAGATTAATAAAGTGTTGTAAATTATTTTATCCCCCCTGAGGTAGAATGAAAGAATGAAAGTGTGTTAAGCCAATAGTGACAATCTATTTAATTAGAAGACGGTTTGGAAATAGAGAGAGGCTAAAAAGCCTGTGGATAACCGTCGATGCTTCACTGTTGCATTAGAAACTGAGAGGAATACTTCATGTATGTAATTAAGATCAAAACACATTCAGATGATATTTTCAGGAGAATTGGGATAATTGTTGTTAGTTTAAAAGAAGCACCATTTTCCACTGACGACCGTTAACGACACAGAGTGGTTTTTAAGTGAGTTAAGTGATAAAAATCAGTATAATTATTGATAAAATACATTTTTACAAATAAGAGTGCAGACTGTATGCAGGTATGACGGTGGTCTTTGAAACCAGGAGATCCACTGATATTTAAAACACATGAGCTGAGACAAAAGACGCGTATTTGAAGTTTCAGGCTGTCGGCTTTACTTTGAAATCAACCTCAGGAGCAGCTGTAGGTGGCTACACAACAAATGATATGACATTATAAAGTCACAGTGAAACTGAAGTCGTCTTCATCTTTAGTTTGAAACAGAGTGATATGAAATAGTTACTAGAGGGATTTAAATCCAATCCCTCAGATTTGATCAGTCACAGGTGTCGTGGTTTAGTGAATACTGACACCTCCTTCACCTTTTTCAATCAGGAGCAGATACTTTTTGACTCAACCACATTCTTTTGGAAATGTTCAAGAAGTTTTCACCTTCTGAAATTCATATGTACCTCCTTCCATGAGACTGCGTGGTTTGATACATGTATGATGAGCAGGGTGAACTAGTAGATCTCTCTGAAATCTACTTTGTAGTTTGAGTTCTTTATCTGCACAGAACATTTGTTGACTGATGCACTGCATCATGAACAGTTTTAAACATGGACTAATTAGATTACTATATGAAGGTCACATACGTAATGATGAGATGTTTTCTGTGTTGTATTTTGAGATACGTGTTTTCTGTTCCTTTGTATTTACAGTCTGTGTGTCAGGGGGATATAGTTTCCAGTATCCAGTCTCTGTTAATCAGCCTATTAAACTTTATCTTTGTGATATTACTCCTCGTTTCTTCTGACTGACGTCACACCTCCTTCAGTCAGGGAGGTGGTCTCTGGGTGGTTCATTCACAGATGGCTTCTATCAGCACAGACTGTTGTTTGAACCTCACTTAAATGTTGTCATCTGTGCTGGTTGTGATTATGCTGATGAGGCTTCTAGATGAAATGTATTAGTCTTTTGACTAGTTATCTGTGAGTTTTTTCTACTTTTGAGTCTTGTTTTTCAGGGTAAGCTAGCTGCCTCAAATCCAATGTTAAAGCTTTTAAATCAGAAACACTTTTAATCCTGTGCAGTATGTTAGCATTGGCCACCTATTCGATTCCAACTCCAAACAAATTGGGGTTAGCATATCACCATGGTAACCACTAACTGCTGCAAACTGTGGCAGCTGTTAGCTAGTAAGCTCAGTTAACTGGGCAGCTAGCGGTCTTATAAGCTGACTCTGAGCTCGAAGCACTGGGGGAGTGCTGGTGACCACCACCTCCTGAGGTACATAGTGGCTACAGGCTAGCTGGTTAGCATGCTAACTAAGAAACTGCAACAAAATACATATATAATTGATATAAAACTTTTTTTTTATGTTTTAAACATAAATTCTTTGATATTGCACCTTTAACGGTTAAATATTCTCTGGCTGTGTCCAAAATATGTCAAAACTTTTTACTTCCTTTTACCTTCATGCAACTGTTGATACATTTGATGTTGTTTTAACTTTAATTTTTGGATCATTTTGGCTGTATTGAAACATATTGCATACAATTTGGCAAAGATTTGCATTTTTTTAATTTTAAATTTCAACCTCAGCCCACGTTTTTGGCCCACAGACACAGTACATGCTATTTCCCTTGTGTCCTATAGGGGCCTCATAATAAAACTTGCATGGCATCGTGTTAACAAACGGGTATTTAAAGGGTTCAAACCCTGAACATTAATAAACATTTGGTAGATATTATCAGGACTGATGTTGGTTGAAAAATGTAACCCAGTGAAAATGATATTAATATATAGTATTTTTTATGGCAGTTTTAGACATGGAGATGAACTTGTTTACGTGACACTGAGAGGTGCTGATGGGTGTGTGTGTTGAATCATACAGTTCAGGTGTGTGACATCATCAGCGTCTCTGAGTAATCACCTGACACATCTGGTGTTTGTTCGCTGTTGCTTTCTGACATCTCTCCTTGCTGTTAATGACGGTTTTCAAAGTAAAACCGAAGGCTTGAAAAAGCAGATACGCCTCTGGCTTTTCTTTTGAAGTGACTCTACTCATACACTGATACTGAATGACATTACATGATAACTTGAATATATTTATGAAATCACTGAAAGCATCTTAAAAAGCTTTGGTCACATCCAGTTTTTTGCTTGCAGACATCAATAAATGTTCTTCCTACACTCACAGTAAATCTGCATCTTTCAGCAGCTCCCTGAAAGCCTTATTAGCTACACAGAACCATGAAAGTCTGCTTCGCCTTCTAAACAGGAAAAAACGGTTCTGTGCGTGTTGGAAATACTTCACTTACAAACTCCACCAATGTGCGAGCAAATCACCATTCCCTTTGCTTGGACAGTCATAAAAATGAAGGGAGCGAGACGGTTGGTGGGATTTTTCCACTCAAAACTCAATTCAGACAAGATGAGAGAGAAGTTGCATTCTGATGTGTTCCTGAGAGTGTCAGGAGAGCCACTGCCGGGAGAATGCGACACAGCAGGGCTGACAGCTCCATCATAAAGCTCCCCAGCCAGTCGTCAATCACTCAGCAAGGCTCCCGTCGGCCATGGCTCTGTAGAAGATGAGCAGGCGTGGAGAGACACACACCCAAACACACAAGAGCACACAGACACCATGGCAGGAGACCACTTCGCCATCACACTACTGGGAGATTTCCAACTAAGCCTGGCAGACTTGTTACAACTCTTCAATCAAATTGGACCCGTGGCTGTTGCTAAAAAAAAAATGGCGGTCACAACGATTGGATTTTGTGAACTGACCGGGTACGTGTGAACAACACACACTCAGAATATCTCACATGATCCTGGATCCTCTCCGTCACATGTATTCAAACACTCCCTCACACAACCAGCATGACGTACTGCCAACCCACACTGAGGTTCACGGACACACACCATGACAAAGATACACACACCATGATGAAAGCCTCCTCTCTCAGTTGTGATTACACTCTCACCTGAGCTCCATGCCTCCAAGGGACATGTGGGAGTAATCCAGCTCAGACCGTTTTGTCCAGAGCCTGAATCAAATGCAATACATGTACATCACATAGCTGCTAGTTAAGCACTTTTCAAGGGTAAAACAAAAGTAAAAACATAAAAAATAATACCAGAGCTGTTCTCAAAAAGTTCTGCGACAGAAATTAAGAAGCGTAACGGATCTCAGGGGAACGCCACTGCGCCGTGTTTGCATGCTCTTTTTTTTCTGCCTCAAAAAGAAGTGTCATCTTGTGTTTGTGCACAGGTTGGGCTCATTTTCTTCTTCTTCCTTTGTGTGTTTTTGTATGATGTATTATTTACTGCAAGGAGTCAGAACAGTCACATTAAAATTTAGCAAATTTAGTCCACAGAGGATTCACTGCTTTAAAGAATCAGACGCTGTGAAAAAAACACTTTGCATTATACACCATTATATGAAAAATTTAATATTTCTAAGAAAACCACTGTCAGAATTATTTTTTTATGTATTCAACCAAAGTTGTGATATTATTAATACGTCTTCTAGTATGAATATCAATTAAAAAAAAAAAAAAGTAAGAGGGTGTTGTAAGATATAGAAATCGAGGGCATGTCAGATGCCTCTATGGCAACATATCAACACATTTGTGAAGCTGGAACCATAAAATATTTAGTATATTTGCTTTAAAAACAACCAAAACAATATTCAGATATTAATAGTTGCAGTGAAATTTTCTGTTGATCAACTAATAGATGAGTCAACTCGTCTTTGCAGCTGTTACTCCTCCTAATTACTCCACTACAAAGAGTTAATAAACTGGTGACGGAGTTATCGTAAGCAGTTTTATGGCCAGTTGAAAAATATCTTGCCTGGTCAGATTTTTTAGTTTTCGAGACATTGGCAGACAGACCGAAAAGTTAATTTTGGACCCTGTGCACACACTCGAGTTGCAACCTGACACTCCAAGTGAGCATACTCCAAACTCAAAAAGGAGTTCAGAGTATATTGGCCCTTCAGTGTAGTAGTATAGAGCAAGAAAACTCTGTCAGAGGGTGGCTGGGGGGTTTGGACAGGTCTTACACCTCACTTTGCCTCAGGAGAGGGTCAAGTCAAGTGTGAGACCAAGTTTCAAGGGTGACTTTTTCAGTTAGGTAACATAAGTAAGGTAACATAAGTAAACTGTCTAAGTAGTGGACCGAACTTATGTAAGCAACGTAGTAATTTAAACCCAAAGCATGATCGTTTCTTAAACCTCGTCGAGTGTTTCTTGTGCCTGAACCTAACTAAGTCATAATATGACATTAATTGTGAAATGTTTGTGACCAAGGTTTATTTTGAAAAGTGTAACCAGTCTTTGCATATGTGTTACTGCTAACTAGACTGCAGAGCCCTGGGTGTGCAAATCCAATGCTGAAGGGGTAAGTAGAGCTTTGAAGCTTAAGGTCACTGATCAATCTGCCTTATTTGACAAGCTTGGAGTGAGAACATGTTGGCACAGCAACAGTCAGCGTTGCTGCTCTCTATAAGATGCAGTCACATGTAGGCAACCCTCTCGCTCTGCAGGGAAAACTCCAACGTGTGAATATCCCCATAACAGCCCAGCCCCGATCAATTCTGCTTCCAGAGCTGCTGCTGTGCATCGAGGTGGGCTCAAATACTATTTATCCACTTGGATATATCTACTTGTAATGGCTCCACCTCTAGCCCCGGAGCCTTCCCACTAGAAATATGACATTCCAGGTCCCGGGGGACAGTTTGTAGCCAGGGATCAGCACACCGCATCCTTTGCCTGCCACCTGCAGATTACAGTTAGGGCTTACATGGGGCAGTCTCACATTACTTCCTAACAAGGCCCCACAGGTATAGGCTTGGCCATCGGGCAGATCAGGTCTTAGTGTGCTGCCCTCCTCACTCGGGAGGCCAGGAGCTGTGAACCCTAGCAACATCACTGCCAGGGTCACCAGGACACACTACAAGCCACGAGGATACCGTGTATTTAGATCATTAAACAGTAAAAAGGCATTCATGAAATGAAACGGACCTGCATAATTTGAAATACTGTATCATTAATATAAGAGATGATGCTGCCAGGCACAAGTAAACACGTTAGGACCCATTTTGTTACATCTTACCCATCAGAAATACTTATATTTCAAATTATATTTTAAAATGAATGCAGCTTTCCAGGCCTGAAAAATAAATCTATTTTCCAGCAGCAGAAGAATTGCTTGGTGTATTTGACGATTCGACCAAGACTTTCATTAATTTACCCCAAACAAAGATTTGTTTTCTGCTAAAGTGGTCGGGAGAGTGGACAAACTTTGCAGCCACAGTACAAATTAGATGCAACTTTATTGATTTGTGTGGGTATAGTGAGGTGACTGCCACAAAGAAAGAGCTATAGATCCAAAAACGAGGGCCGACGCCAACATGCTGAAGATAACAAATAACCACAACAACACCAACATCTTGAAGAATATATCGTAAAAAGAGGACATCATTACTGTGTCGTCACAAAGAGACTGACACAAAATGCCTGTGATGAGTCAGTTTGGGTGTGTAAGGAAGAAAATAATTCTTTATACAAGCTCACAATACAGGAGCTACTCTCTGACTGCCCCAGAGAGAGGTCAAGCTTCTGTACAAGTGCCTCATTCTTCAGCTCTTCTGAATAAATCTCTAAAATACTGTAAATCTTGTCGTTCTCTTGTGGCCTCGGAGTGACGGACAGCATTCTGAATCCGGTTCTTTTTCAGCTGGTTCTTAATTGAGTTTTAGAAAATCTCAGTAGTCATGGCGGCTGATAGCTGGTCCCTGGAGACTTCAGACAGACTTAGAATGTGAAATCCATAGTCTGCAGTAAAAAGGTCATCTGGAAGTTTCAGTAACAATTACGACCAAAAGTAATCTGCCTCTCGAGATTCACTCTGTTTCCATAAACACAATACTTGGTATAATAACCTGTATATCGTTGCAATTAACCTTGGAGTAATTTTTCAGAATGATAATGAACTAACTGTCTGTCAAATTGAATGAAGATGTGGAGCTTATTCACATTCAACTCATTAGGACCCGAGTGGGAGAAAGCACACAGTCAATCTCAATCCAGCCACTACACCTTTGCCCTCTCTGAACAATCTCTGTTTCAGCATTCACATGGCAGGTTCATCATACTGAAGAGTGCCTCAAACCAATTAGCATAAAGTGGCTTTTAAAACTCTTGACAGAAAACGGGCATCAAGCTCATCTATTGGTTCTCCAGTGGTATCTAATTCTACTGGTCGTCCCATCTGCCAGCCAAATATCAAGGAGGCTCTGCATTTGTTAAAATGAATGCAATATTAACGGATCTCGCTGCTCCTGAATGTCTTCAAATTTGGTACAAGTGTCCAGCATGACTCGATGATGAACTGATCCGGTTTGGTGATATGTGATAGTTACGATAAAACCGCATCACAGCAGGAGGAGGAGTCACATTTTGCTTGTTACGTCAGTGAGATATTAACAATATTTTGGATTTAAATCAAATGCTAATATGGATTATCCTTTTCGGGGTCACTGGAGCCGATCCTAGCTGACATTGGGCAAGTGGTGGATAAGTTGCCAGTTCATATAGGGACAAACAACCATTCAAGGATAATTTAGAGATTAACCCAACTTTCTTTTTTGCATGTCTTTGCATTGTGGGAGGAAGCTGGAGACTGCAACATGCAGAGTCCGCACAGAAAGGTCCTGCCCCAGCTGGGTCTCGCTGAACATTGCAGTACTAATAGTTACGACTGCCTCCTGAGAGCTGCATGGTGTCACACAGTTCCCCCATTTCCTTAAAGCATCAGCACTGATAAGGAGTTTCATCCACAGCTATTCACACTGACACAGGGGAGTGCTGGACCTTTGTGTCCTAGAAATAAGTACTTCAAGTAAACAAACTTGTGCTGTAACCTGCATGTCATGGGCAGACAGCGTGTTGTTAGTGGTATTGAAGAGTAAATACCACTCCAGCATCTGACTGGACCAAAGTGACATTTGCGGGTACGCTTACATGCTGCACGAGCTATTTAGCCATCTAGCCTGCAAGCTAACGTTGGCAGAGCACGTCTCTTCATAGAGAATTTGATTGGTCGCTCATCTGACAGGATATGTTGTAGGAAGAGATGTGTGTTCATGTCTATAAGTTAGATCAGAAGAAGCGTTTTGCAGGAAACTTAATGTCGGTTGTTTTGTGTAGACGGCTGCTGTCGGGCTCAGTGTGACTGTCTGCACCGGCTATGACAGAACGCCAACGTTCACTGTATTCGTCTCTGTTACAGTAACGACGGTATTACTGTAACGGTAGCAGCTTAAACAAGGGGGCGCCTTCGTGACACCAAAGAACCTAAAAGTGACTTACAGAACAGACATGTTTGCTGTATCAGACATAAATAAATGCAATTACTTTGAATTGGACTTGAAGAGTGAAAGGAGACTTTGTGTTTCTTGTGTCTTACCGTTCACTTGCAGAGTGTGGGTCTGAAAAAGTTTCTCGTAGCCGTCAGCATGACAGGTATAATTGCCCATGTGAGTCGTGGTCACCTTGGTGATGTACAGCGAGCCATCATCTCCAAAGTCCTGCCAGTGAGAGAAAGTGAAAGAGAAAAAAAAAACTCTTAATGACTTGAAGCAATGGTGATGATGTTGTTGCTACAGTGCAGCAGTGATGGTTAAAGGCATTTAAAGCTGGAAATGAAACGTTTCAATGGGAGTGCAACGAGCCTGCGGAGTGCAGAAGAGAAGATAAACATGTTTCATCGCATAGGAAATGAAAAATATAACAATATTACAAAAAGGCACATTGTAGAGCAATGTCCATCAATCTACGTCAAAAGTTAAAGCCATTTGGCGACAAAAGTGAGGAAAATAACTGTCAAAATCCCAGTTAAGAAGAATTGTTTTCTGGTACATGTCATTTTTCCAATCAGAGGAAAGTGATCTGATGGAAGGAGACCGAGGCTATAATTGATTAGGGTAGAAGTTACACAGTGTTAGCTGCTCTCCAAAACAAAAACAAGGAAATATAGAGCTGCAGACACACAGTCAATCAAAATAACAAATATCATTGTCTCTGAAAAGGCCGAAATTGTTACGCTTTGGTTAAAATGCACGATCCACGACTACACAAAACATGCAGCACTTCAATACTCATATGGCATTTTAACACAAAAAGCAAACAAACAGAAGAACCTATCCATGATGCTAACTTACGTAGAGCCAAGTGAATTATGGTTAATTCATGCTGTGTTGTGATTATCAAGCAAGTGAACAAAGAAATATGGTGCTAGACAAGAAAGAGAGCAAACAGAAGAATAAATTACTCTGCAGATAGAAGCCCCCAAAGCTAATGAGCCCGTTGACGCTGTTCCGGCGTGATGAATCCGTCTGGCCAACAGCGAATGTCTGATATTTTGTTCAGATCATGTTGCAGTGAAAAGTCACAGCGTGAGCTTTTTGGATTATAGTCTTGAGGTGCTTTTATATTTTGAAATAGTGAATGAACTGTATGAAAAGAGGGTTCTGATTGTTCCTAATAAAATGTCAACTTCTTTTCCTGTTCTGGGTCCCAATTTTTAAAATAGCTACAAGTTTAAGTTTGCAAATTGTGAAAAATAAAAGTTAAAGTGTTTAACTTTTATTTCTTCTCACAAACTATGAACTATTAACTTTTTAAAATCATATATAGATTTGCAGAATAAAGTGTTGTAAAGTACCAGTGGGGCAGATGGAGGTTAATTTCTTGTTCATGAGTGTACACGTGATATGTGTATGTTATCACCAAAAATGCAACAATTAGTCGATTAATCGAATTGTGGATTAAAAGAAGACTATTTAAAAATAATTGAATATTTGTTCTTATTCAAGCAAAAATGTCAAACATTCCCTGCGTTTGTAACTTACTAAAGTAACTGAAAAGTCTTTGGCTTTCAGACGGTTGGTTGGACAAAAGAAGCAATTTGAGGAACTCACTTTGGGCTGACGAGTGTTTTTCACACATTTTTGACATTTTAAAGACTAAATGATTAATCCTATAATCATGAAAATGATCAGCAGATTAATCAATGATGACAATCATTAGTTGCAGCCCTAGCTATCACTTGAGAATTACTCTAAAAGGGTCATTTTAAACTTCACTGTAAATCAGAGTGAGACAGTTGGCCAATTTTTATTAAACTATATCAGAAATAAAAATGGTTCCCAAAGCTTTTTTTTAATTTTTTTTATTTGAGTTAAACTTAAGACTCTACATTATGTGAGGAAAATCATTTTAGCACATTATTAAATCAAGTGATTGTATTATAAATCTTCAGGGACCACTTATAACTGCCTGTGCATATAATATGTTTTCACCACTTTCTGATGCACAGCAGCTTTTCAGAAATGAACCTGCTGACATTTAGCATTCATCAGGGTTTTTTTCACTGCCAACTAACTTGATGAAGGCCATGTGCCAAAACCTGTTCACTCCTGATCGCTGCCACGCATTAAAAAATCAGTCAGAAAGATTTTAATTTGAACTTTTGCTGTTAAGAATGTCCATGAGTCTGCCCCCGTGCTCCTCGTTCTTTTACTCAACAGAGCAGTCTTTTATTAAAAGACGACTCAGCCCTAATTACCAGCACTCTTTCACAGTAGTTCATAACAAGAAAAGTGCCTTTTCTCATTAAATAGCTTTTAACATTTCAATCACATCTCTGCTGGCTGTTTACATCTTGGCATTCAGCTTCTACTTAAATGTGTAGAGACGAGCGAGGAGAGTCAGCCGTCGTGTTTACAGGAATACAGCGTGTTTATCAGTTCGTCCTGGTTTGCTGCGATCTAACCTACGAGCTCGGTAGCAGCTCGAGCTGAGTGAAGCATCAGAGCTTCACAATATGAGGGGAAATCGATGGTGCGTTTTGGCCTCTTGGGCTGAGAGCATATTGTGTCACCTTCTTAAATGAAAAATGAATGGGGGGAGAAATGAAACTCAGAGGGGTGGAACGAGCCACGGTGGAGGCTGTCGACATGATTCCTCCACCTCACCTCACCACCCTCACCTTAGCTATCAGCAGCACCCAGCACCCAGCTCTCTGCAGACAAAGCAGGCCGGCGTACGACTACTCAGAGGGAAGGGAGACAAGGGCAGGTAGAGGTGGATTTACAAATAGGCCATAGCCCTCAAGAAACTATAATTAATAAAGCTGTCAGTGGCAGGTCACCTCTGAAAGGACACTAAAGAGCCACCTCATTGGCTCGTTGGCTGACCTCTGGTAGTGACGAGGCATTTCAGAAAATGGCCTTTGAAGGAAGTTTGCAGCCTGGGCTTATAAAACTTTGTCAGAGGGACACAGTATGCCGAGTTAAATGCCCTGCGGTGTGTACAAAGTGAGAGACAATGAAAGCACACTGAGGCAACACAACTCAAAGTAAGGGGTAGTTTGGCACTAAAGGCTTGTTTCACCCAAATGACAAAAATCACATTTTCTAACTCACCTCAAGTGAAATCCACCACAGAGAGAGTTTCAGCACTTTGTTTTGAGATTTCTGAGTTTTATCCTTTTTCACTTGTGGCTTTTTAAAGTGACGTCTAAAAAAAGATGCAGCAGCATGTGTGTTTTGAGGAACATTGTTCTCAGTCACTCGACATCATCTTCAGACGTCCCTGTCAACAGTTTCCACTGGAGCTACTTCTTACCAAAGAAACTGGCCAAACAAAACTTGTTGGTAGTGTAAGAGCACCCAGAGGAACAAGGACAGTTCCTGGAGGGAGATGTTGTGTTGAATTTATTTTCTTTCAGTGCCAAGCATGACCAACAACAATCTGTTCACCTCCATTGTATTG
Source organism: Pagrus major (assembly GCF_040436345.1). Classification (NCBI taxonomy): domain Eukaryota; kingdom Metazoa; phylum Chordata; class Actinopteri; order Spariformes; family Sparidae; genus Pagrus; species Pagrus major. The sequence continues at coordinate 36,626,510 of NC_133232.1, forward strand.
AGGTTGGAATGGAAATTTCAGGGATGGATATCTCTAAATCCTGATACATTAAATCAAGAACCACCTGCTTGTCTCTGTTACAAACAGCGGTCGGTGTGGTAAGAACATCTGCTTTTGTTGGAATTTGTGGTTCTGATGATCATAAACTTTTGCTTTGACTCTCAAAATCGAATTTCAAACCTCAACTCAGGCAAATCCTTTTTTAATCTTTAAGTGATGCTTTATTTCCATAGAAACCTTGTTTTCTTGTTGAACTATACATAAAAGTCAACCTTAAAGTTAACAAAAAAACAAAAAACAGCTAGCGGTGTGTCTTTTGCTTCAGCATATTTATGTGTTTCCGGTAGAACAGGCAGCTAGTGATGGACTTGTAGAGTACAGTGTACCTTCTCCATAAAATAAGATCTAGTTTGACCCAAATTGGTGAATAAAGTTAGAACGTTGTGTTTTGTACAGTAATCCATGAGACCCAGCCCCAGAAACACTCGGCTCTGGCAGTGTATAACAATTAACAAAGTGTTTATGGGATGAAAGATGAATATATTCGCCCCGAGTTCAGGATGAGTCATCGCTTTCTTTTATCGTTTTTCAGGAAATGACTAACTCTAAAATATGTTTCATATAAAACAATGTTTTTGCCATTGTTGGTTCTGACACGTTGTTGGGTCTGACACATTGTTGGGTCTGGTACGTTGTTGGGTCTGACACGTTGTTGGGTCTGACACATTGTTGGGTCTGGTACGTTGTTGGGTCTGATACGTTGTTGGATCTGGTACGTTGTTGGGTCTGACACGTTGTTGGGTCTGACACGTTGTTGGGTCTGGTACGTTGTTGGGTCTGGTACGTTGTTGGGTCTGACACGTTGTTGGGTCTGACACGTTGTTGGGTCTGATACGTTGTTGGGTCTGGTACATTGTTGGGTCTGGTACGTTGTTGGGTCTGATACGTTGTTGGGTCTGATACGTTGTTGGGTCTGACACGTTGTTGGGTCTGACACGTTGTTGGGTCTGATACGTTGTTGGGTCTGGTACGTTGTTGGGTCTGATACGTTGTTGGGTCTGGTACGTTGTTGGGTCTGGTACGTTGCTGGGTCTGATACGTTGTTGGGTCTGGTACGTTGTTGGGTCTGGTACATTGTTGGGTCTGGTACGTTGTTGGGTCTGACACGTTGTTGGGTCTGGTACGTTGTTGGGTCTGATACGTTGTTGGGTTTGATACGTTGTTGGGTCTGGTACGTTGTTGGGTCTGGTACGTTGTTGGGTCTGGTACGTTGCTGGGTCTGGTACGTTGCTGGGTCTGATACGTTGTTGGGTCTGGTACGTTGTTGGGTCTGGTACGTTGTTGGGTCTGATACGTTGTTGGGTCTGGTACGTTGTTGGGTCTGACACGTTGTTGGGTCTGACTCGTTGTTGGGTCTGACACGTTGTTGGGTCTGACACGTTGTTGGGTCTGGTACATTGTTGGGTCTGGTACGTTGTTGGGTCTGGTACGTTGTTGGGTCTGACACGTTGTTGGTCAGCTTGTTTCTCTGTGTCATAGACCTCCACTGTGGTCCAAAAGATAAAAAGACACACTATAATGAATTTGAGTGACATGTTGCTTCATTATCATGAGCACAGCCACTGATGGTTATTTTGCTCTGCTGGTTAGGAGATTATTAAACCTTTTGAAATATTGAGAACATATCGGTGGCCGGTGTTGAATGAAAATGCGTGAGGCTGAGGAGCACAGACAGGCCGGGGGAGTTGAAGCATCGTGAAATGGACAAACAAATTATGTTTTTGGTCTTTTCACTGGATTTGTTGACAACAACAGCGACACACAACATCGGCAGTTTAATCCTTTATCCTTGGCTTTCACCAGATTAATTATTTTGGAAAAACAGTTTTGCATGAGAATGACAGTTGCTGTAGAATTAATTTGCAGGAAAAAAAACGAAACAATATCCAACTGATTTGATGTCCTCAACCTGTGCACTTTTTTATGGCATCATGCTTCTTTTGTAAGCTCCTCACTAGCTTTGTGGGCTTTTTGTGAATGAAACATAAGAGTGGGTGATGCGATGTCAAGCTGTTTAGACAAAAAATTAAAAACAGCCTACCTGGGACGGGATCTGTTGGAGAGAGAAACGGGTCAAACATTCAGAGGTTTAGTTCGATTAAAGCATTAAGGCATGAGAAATAGGCAGGCTGGTGTTGTGGTCAGAAATGAATCGTATTATGTAGCAGACAAAGTACAGTATCCTGTATATACCTCGCTGTAGATCTACTGTCAGGATAATACAGTAGGAGTAAGTATGACTACGAGAGTGTCGTTCTGTGCTCCTAAACCACATGATTAATTCAGTAAAAACACTTCCTGAAAGAAGTTCTCGATATAACATTATATCTGCTGTATAATGTTGCACAGCTTTATTTATTGATCCTCCGGACACACAGCACAAAGTGCATCATACCAGGAGGTACACGCTGATCAAACCTGAATGTAGATATTATATAAATCACATACATTTAATGTTTCATAAAGTACATCCTCCACAATGCTGAGATAATATGAAAGGCGCCAGAATAAGGCACCAAAGCATTGGGAGATAAAAACACATATTCCGGTGGACAAGATAAGAGAGGAGAAGAAAGATTCAGCTCAGATTGTACTGCTTCCTGCATCATATCTATTCCTGTTGAAGCTGCCGCCTTCAAAACACATTTTCTATTTTTAATAATCCCATGTTTTTTCATGATGGAATTCAAAGATTTTTGTGCTAAATCAGATATATTTTTTACGGTGACCTTGCAACCAGCCGGGTAGGACTTACAAGTAGCTGATGATTACTTTGTACAAACTTCACAATATTTCTCCTAAACGCACTTTGACACTCTGAGGGAAACTTTTTAAGAATTAGGAAATATCAAATGCTTTTTCATCTTCAGAACCATTTGCGGGACTGCAGAATCGGCACCCCTAAGGGCAAACATGAATGTATACTACACACACACACACACACACACACACTGACACACACACACGACTGTGTCTTTGGCTCGGCCACTCAGGGAGGATTGAAATACTGACAGCCTTGGATGATGATGCAATAGCCAGCAACTGTCAACTTCATGGAATTACAGTAAGCTGCTTTGTCAAAATTTAGAGAGGCTCTATTGAACTCCGGGATACAAGCGCACCACTGGGATTAATGCGCGATTCACTAAGTCTGAATGTCGACAAAATTTCTAAAATAACCACATTCTCAACTGGGAAGGCCTGCAAGATTAGAATGCATAAACCTCCCATGTGTACTCACAGGAATATGACTCTAATTAAGGCTGGCAGTGGATGCTCACAAATATTAACAGCCAGCAATTATATAGAAATTGTCTGCAAGGCAATTTAGAATTAGTCTGTGGGTGCCAGGTGCAGACGAAATCCATTCTCCTCTCTGGAAGGAACAACAATGATTGACTGGAAGTCTGAGAGCCAAAAATAAATCTGGATTAAGCCGCCGTTGGTGTGCCGCTCCGGTTCCGTCGGTAGTTTCTCTCTGTGCTGCCTGGTTTGCACACAGTTTTCTGATGAGCCACAAGAGACTCGCGTGCTCGTGCTGATTCACTTGCTGGTGGTGTTCTGTGTTAGTGCAGCTGCTCTGGAGGTAATGTGTGCAACAGCAAGAGGTTGTAAACTCAGGCTTTGTTAGACACCGACCAAAAAATCAAATCTGACAATAGCAGACCTCCAGGGTCAAAGTACAGCGAGTTCTCTCAGTCTGAAGAGACAGATTAGTCCCTGTAGAAGTTAAACTCAGTCTCACTTCATGAATCTGCACTGGCATCAACCCAAAAAGCTGTTTGTACCAAAGAGACAGAGGGAAGAGTAATTGTATGCAACAGCATCAAATACAGACAATATAAAGGTCCTGGGGAGTACCAAAGTGGTTCAGGGTTGATTAAAATGCAAAACATTAGTTGCATCCTTCTTTCTGCACTGTCCTATCTATGATGTATAACTCAGGCTATGAGTTCTGTGGACTGAAATCAAATCTTGGATGTTTTCTCCAGGAGTATGATGGTTGCAAAACCCCAAAGGCCATGCTTTGATTGATTACCAACAGCCTGTTCTTCCTTCCAGTGTCTCAATAATGCCGAAAAATGAAAACTGTGTGATTCCACAGTGGAAAGACGAAATTTTGAAAAGAAACTGATGTAAAAATTAGAGCAATGCCCAGAAACTAAAAGGATAGAAAGTCATTTCAAGTCCTTGCTCTATCAGAAGTCATTATTCCATTATTCATACTAATCTATTTTCCCTTCAATGGGTACACTGAACAGCATTTGGCAGCAGAAGCTTTCATCCCTGATCTGACATTTGAATTGAAAATCCACCTGTGCAAGATCTGATATTAGTCACCAGGAAACTGATGAGTGTGTGTGAAGTGCAGACAAAGACCACCCCTGGTCGGGACACTGAACTCGGCTCTGTGTCTTCAGGCAAAATCAGGAGATGAAACAAAAACTACTTCTATTGAAAAAAAAAAAAGAGTAAAGCAGTTTGGGGGAAAATATTTGAAAGATGGATCAAAGCCGGCTACGACCTTACAAGACCTTGTACCTTTTTTCCTCCCACAAATCCTCCAAAAGATATTCAGAGCGTTTTTAAGAAATAATCTGACTTGACATTTCTTTTCTGTTATACCCAGAATTGCATACATCTTTTTTTTAGCCGTGAATTGCTTAAAAGCCGTCAAACTACATAATGGAAAATGACTTGAAAAAGGGCAAATGGTGGAAAAGCTGTTAGTCTCACACACACAACCTAAAAATCACCTCATAACGTCGACGGCGCGCTTTATGGGAATCACACATCACCAACAACCAGAACCAGAGCTCTAGTTTAGAGCCAGTGGATGGTGCCAAGGATGACTGGCGACAGCTGGGCGCCTCTTACTCATTTTAAGGGTCATCAACATTTAATGTTACATTAGTGGCTTCGCTGGGTCTCCCTTTATCTACTGCGACAGTGTTGACTTAATTATGCACAGCAGTATCACACTCATCTTGGTCAGCCCTGACACACACAGAGGAAAAGGTAAGGCGAGGGAGGTCTGCCTTTTCTGTACCTCGCACATAAGTGTCCTCGCTCCTTTTGATGTGGATGAAAGTGACACAGAGGCTGTCTGAGGCCACGGCTGAGGATTAACACTCACACACATCCTCAGACACATACACACACACATACAGTCTTTCAGCGAGTTGTAAAAGTAGGTCCCTCCTCTAGGGCTGAACCCCTTCGGTATCCCCCTTCATCTTCTTTCTTTGTCTGAAATCCCTGTCCCTCCCAGCAGTCTCTAAATACAGACACCAGGAACACAAACTGACATCCTGGATTACCGTCAGACCAACAATACAAAACCAGCACCAACAGTCAAATAAAATGTGCTGAGAATCTGAGCCCCCGCCAACAAAATAAAGTAGAAATATGATGAGAAAGAAATACAGGATGAAATTATCTGAAATGTACAGCTCTTACAGCAAAAAAGTCGACGGCTCTGAAACAGTAGTTAAGAAGTGATGTTGCTTCACAGCGTGAAAACGCATTAATTGTGCAAACATCATTATGTATCTATCTACAGATTTATGTATCTATATGTCAAATATGTTTCCACGTATCTTTCTCTCCGTCTTACCAGAAAAATTTTTGTTTCCAATGTATGTTAAAAAAAACCAATTCAGTACAGGGTGAATTTGCCAAGGCAGCCCATTTTTTCTTTTAACAGAGAACACACAGTTAAACTCTGATATTTAAACATTTCTCTAGTGGACATCAAATACAATATAGCCAACAGCAATAAGAGATGGTGGGTTTTCTGACCAGAAACCTTTAACTTACTGGCAATTTCCCTCCAGCCAGCCGGCTGGGGATGGGTACCGAAACCTTGTATTAAACGGGACCCGAGGCTGAATTATTAAATGCTGTAGCATTGATCAGTTCTGACGTTAACGTTTCTTTTTTCTGTACTTTTGAATGTTTTGGTGTAATGTATCATCACGTTGTTGCAGCCTGTTACCAGTGACTCAGTGAGCAGAGGGAGGAGGACCGATACTGACGGATGTCTGTGTTCATTCTCTGTAAACTTCACTCAGTATTTTGATGAATTATTTTATTGACAGTGTTTTCACTGAGATATTATTGAGTTTATGGTGATTTTGCTGTGTAATATTATTGCTGCTGCTCTAGAAACAATAACATTTATTTAATTCTATATCTGTTCTGATTGTATTCTTTTGTGTTACAATAATAGTTTTCTTTTAAAAAGCAATTATTTAAAAAAGACAAATCCCTCCAGCTGGCACCTTTTTAGGTTTTTGATGTAAAAGGAGACGGTACTGTTCTGATAACACGTCATATAAACTCCATGAATCCACCGTTCGTCATCAGCGTGCTTTCAACGAGTGACAGAAAATAGAAACAGGGCGTCGGGCTCAAAATGGCGAGCCAGCTATGACTCCCCAACAGGCAGCAATGAAATCGAGCTGATTTTGCATTCAGTTAGGATGTGATGTTAAATTAAAGCAACAGTCTCTAACTGTCTGTAGAGAAATATCTAATTGGTCATCAAATATTGATTCTTATGGTTGGTGGTTGAGGACCGTCGTCAACCCGAAGCGTCAGTATTTGAGCCCAACAATCAGCTGTCTTCTCTACAGAAAGTTACATATTGTTGCTTTAAGGGTAATGAGAAATGTTTTAATAAAAAATATACTTGGTAAGATTTGGAGTTTTTAAGTTATCTACCCATCTAACGACCTGTTAACAATGCATTAGAGAGAGTGAAGACAGCCGGCTCTTACATTGATGTCTTCCAGGTTCAAGGAGTTCAGGTATTGATTGTTTCTCTTCCACAGTATAGGAGGCCTTTGCTCCCCAGCGATGGCACAAGTCAACACGGCACTCTGGCCAACTGTCACAGTGGTGAGGCTCACTTTCTGGTCGTCTGGAAGGGTGAGCAGGTACACATCTGTTGGAGAGAGGAAAAAATAACCCAATGTTAGATGACGAGAAGATAATTTAAGTTTTGAGACATTAAAATGCTGAGATAAAGCAGCAAAAGTCTGGTATAACTTTTAATTTGAGTATGTTTGCTTGAACATGGAAAAATAACAGTTTAAGTCACTTACACTTTGTGTAACTGAAATTTGATGGACCTTTCTTTCTTGCAACAGCTCATAATACAGAGGAATAAACTCGCTGAGTTACTTCACAAAGCACAGATTCATGTTCTGCCCACATTTTTCTCTTAATGAAGTCTGAAAACAAGAATACAAAAACTCAAGAGTGTCTCAATTAGCTGCTGCTGTGCTATAGAGGCAGATGTTTTTTTAGTTAAAGATGCACTGAGGCAGCACAATTATTGCAATTTGCAAAGTAATGGGAAAGAATTAAGTTAAATGTTCTGTAAATACTTTGCATAATTTATGTAATGATGCCATAATGGGAGTTCTAGTTTCTCTATCGGTCTCTCTGAGGACCCTGGGGCCACCACCATGTACCTCTTTTTTAGCTAACAGGACAAAAAGGACACCCTTGGGAAGCACCAGTGCTGCTGGTCTATGGATGCTGCTTTGTAACTAGAAGTTGGGGTATTTTTAACATGCTTAGAGTTCTGAGAGTTTCTAACAGGCTAGCCTCTCCATGTTGTTGTAAAAGCCCAGGAGTGCATCCTTTAGTAAGGAGTAACATGAACAATAAAAAGCGTGCACTGCCAGAGAGGTTCTCCGTGGAAACACAGGTTATTACATGTTCCTAGCGACGATGAGATCTGTTTGTGCCCACTGTGTTTAATTTTTACCCATTAGTGAGAGCAAATATTGGCACAAAGATGAGCTAGGGTGGGATGGTGAGAGGTCAGCATGGCTATGGTTGGTTAACGCCTTTTGTGCGTCCAGTATTTTGATGAGACAATGAGCACAATGTACACTCATCCATTCTTTGGTGGCATTATGTAACATGGCCTGTGAGAGAATGCTTTTTAATCTTTCTCTTGGGTAATGAGCAACGGAGCAAAAGGAAACAGAGACTCAATTTGTTCTGCTCCTAAGGGCATGAAATACAAAACCTAATGAAAGAGCAGGTCCAGCAGACAGTGTTCACTTGCCACAGCCCGGAGAATAAGGATGAGAGCACCTTCAATTACAGCATGACTCCGGTGGCCCTGTACCAACGGCTTCTGAATGCTTTTTTAACCTCCTAACTTATTTGCTGTGTTTGGTCCACTTGTGTCTTTGAACTGTGAACTCAGCGAGCCTTTCAGATCTGGGCCAATCAGTCTGGAGCCGTGAGATGCTTCTTTTCAGAGGGAAGCACCGAGTTCAGACTTCTAATCCATCATTTGACCCAATGAAACCCTGCTTAAGCCCGGGAAGATCTCTGCCAAGATTGCTTTAAAATTAGAGGATTAATAACAGCCGTTTCTTCTGAGTGGAGTACAACTTTCAGTTTAGACGATGATAATGTTAGGGAGACCGGATCCAACTCTGGTCATTTATGGGGCTAGATTTTTAACACAACACCAGCAACTTAACGGTTTGTTTTGATGTAATTATTTCACATCTGTTTTTTTGTTTTTATATATTTGCAGCATAAATACTCATTTATTTCAGTTTTTTCACATTAAGTGGGGCTGCATACTCAGAAGGTCATTTGCATTTTCTAATCTTTGTGTTTCCCATTTGTCTCTTCACCGTCTATTAATAGACTCAGTACTGGAAACTGTGGTTTTCAACTTGCTCTTTCAGCAGGAGACTGGGGTGTATGTGAACCCCAAGTCTAGGTGTAAATCACTTTCACCCAGGCTGCTACTTCTCAAAATAGTTTTTTAAAAAAGATGGTTGTGCTTAACTTTTCTCATTGCTTTCTGGTGAAAACCCTCAACTTGAATGTTATTCAGTGGAACACAGAGCCAACAGCTCTGACAGAGTTGACATAAATTGAACATTATCAGCTCCATGAAGCCAGTGTTTATTGCATGGCTATTGCACCAGACTGCATTGTATATTACATGGGATATGGTTGCCATGTCCACTACCATTAATTTGTGTATGTGTACCTGTATGCAATCTTTAGATTTATAGTCATTTTTGACATAAGGTTCATTTTCCTGTGCCTGGACATTAACCAGGAGCAGCCTAAATTAACCCAAGCTGGGCTTGCATGGCTCCAATCCTGGATCCTTTTCCCCTCGTCCGGGCTGTCAGCTGGTCTGTCTGAATGGTCAAAGGTTATCGCTCCCAAAAAATGATTTGTTACATGGAACCATCTGGAAAGGTGCCACTAGAAACTCGCGTTTTTTTAAAATACCTAACAGGTGATTAGATGAACCATCCGTCTATCATGGGCTAACTTCAACCAGTCAAATCAACAGCAGGAGGGCGCTAACAGCCGAACCTGTTGGTGAGTCAGTCTATAACCAAAGTCAGTCGAGAGAAGAGAGAAAACACGTTTTCCATCGAGAGAAGCCTTTAGTGACGTTCTCTGCTCTTCTTTCAACTAAATATACTAACTGTAGTAAATACTGCTGCAGTTCTGATATAACTGATGTTTAAGCAGCTACACTAACCTCGTGAGGAGCCACCATGACCGCTACCACACCTGTAGCTATCATCATCGTAGCTTGAAGCCTGGCAAGATGGTTTTGTGAGTGAAATGTGTTTCAGTAATACAGCTGGGAAAGAAGTTTGAATGAGCTATTGGCTCGCTGCATCTGAATGACAATAATTGTTGTTGGGTTTGGATAATACACTTTGTTCTGTGTTTAACTGTAGAAGAGAGATAGGAAGTTCAAAATACAGTGTTTCAGTATTATTATGCATATCAAATCATCTCTCTCTGGCTCTCTCTCTCTCTCACACACACACACACACACACACACACACACACACACACACACACACACACAGTTAGAGATGAGAAAACAGTTTAAACACTCACTAATGAGGCAATCAGTCTTTCATTTCTCAAAAGCAAACATGAACGTATTCATTCATTAGTCAGTCTCTTTCATTGGTTGATGATAAAAATGTCTTGTGATGGCCTGCACAGAGGGAGATTCATCTTGTCATGAACGTAACCCGTAACTTGTATTGAACTAGAAAAGGGAGGTTTAAACAGTACATGAAAAGCAATAACCAACTTCATAAAGCGACTGAAACATTTCCCCTGTGCACATCATAATGTGACAGAAATCATTTGATGGAACCCGTTTCATCAGTTTAGAGCTGTTTGTATGTAATAAAGAGGGGTGATATGAGCGCCAACATGGCCACACAGAGAACAAACGACTGGAAAGAGATGAAAAATGTTGAGGAACAACAACTTTGCCTCATTAAAACTGTGTTTGATCTAGTGAGGCTAAAGTGGAGCAACTTTAAGTGTGTTAAAGTTCAGAAGAAGTGATTCTAACAACAAATTGGTTAAGTTTACTGATATGCTGCTGTCTTTAGCTGTGATTTTAAAAAACAGACAAAAAGCAGACAAAAATGGTTTATTACAACTTGGGTTTCATTTTTGTAGCACTGACATTCAGTTCTATCCATTATAGGGCTGGACCAGATGGCTCAAGGTTTCACAGCTTCGTTCATAATGGTTCTGGAAACCATCGATATGTTGTAACTTTACACTTCTTTAGGCTCAACTTTATGCTATGACGACACTACCCGCTGGGTAAACATGGCTGGACATTGTCCCGAGGCATCGTTAAAAATATCTAGTGGTGTCATGCTTGGTCACTGGCTTGGCAGCCTTCTTGCCTGTAACTCCACCCACCTCCCGAAATGAAAGTCAGGTCAACGAGCGTAAGACGCCATGTTTTGCACAAATGTCACTGTGGTACACAGGCCTATAACGTGTGCAAATGTGAACATATAAGTGGTTTGCAGAAACATTCACTGCCAACATTTTATTCTGGGCTGTCATAATGTTGACATTCAAATTCTAAATCACAACTGAAATACTTTTTTTTTTTTTGCATATCTATTGAGCGATTATGGAAAAGAATAGCTGATTATTGAGTCGGTGTGAGGTTGTTGCTCAAACTAAGTCACCAACCCAAAGTGTCGCCGTTTGATGACCTGGAAGACTCAATGACCAAATATCTGAAAACATCATACAAGGTTTCTACATTCGCTTGGCCATTGATGCTTCATTAAGCGTGATTAATCACTGTATTCACATTGATTTTGTGCAAGGATCATTTACAGTGGTGATGACGACATTAAATATGATGACAAACATTCTAAACTTAATTGAAAAACATCAAAGATTCAAATGTAAAAAAAATGCATTTGGTACGACCCCAGTGGGTTAATATAACACTGTCCTCAAAGTATCTGCTGTGGTCTTCAGTTCAGAGAGGCAACAAACAAGTTGTACAGATTATAAACAATCAAACTATTTTGCAAGATTAGCTACCACTTATGTCAGAGGTAAAACCCAAAAGTGAATGCACCTCTAATACTGGTAACAACCTCTTATTACCTTCTCTCCTTCAAATAAATTTGAATTTTGACGTTAAACCTGTTCAAACTGCCTCACGTTTAAGTTGGGTGCAGATTTACAGGGGTTTGAGGTTAAATGAAAGCTAGTATTAATAGTTAAATGTGGCAAGAAAATGGTGGTTAAAGGTGACTGGATTTACCAAAACAAATGCAAATATATGGAGATGATAAGCAGACAAACACTTCGGATGGCAAATAAAGGCAAAATGTTAAAAATAGGAAGCAAAAGAAGAACAGAGTGAGGAAATGTAACCACATTAAATCAGCCCTGATGCAGAAAGTGAAGAATCAAGAAAAGTTTATCTTCCACCATCACGCATGGCTAATCCAAGAGCCTCCTCCTCCACTGACACTATTAACACTACAGCCAGCAGATCAACACACCATGCAGCCACTTGGTGCTCCTCGTGGTGTTGAGGTGGTGGTGGGCGGACACGCTGACAAAAATCTCCTTCAATAATGTCCTCCCTAACCATTCAATTACAGCCCCCTTGTATCTTAATGCTTTGGAATACGCTGCAAGCAACAAACTCGATTTGCCGCTGATCCCCTGGGGAATAGAAAAGTGTGAAGTTATCGGGAGAATTCAAAAGAAGAAAGTGGGCAGACAGGCGGCCAGGCAGGCTCCATCATAGCTTTGGCTAGTGGATGGAGGGAGGAGGGGAGGGAGGAAGGAAGAGAAGGCAAGTATCCGACCTGAATGAGAAACTCTCCTCAGAGAGATGGGAGTCTGGGCTGTTGGAACTGACTCAAACACTCCGAGTCCAGCACCTCCTCTGTGAGAGATTTATCAGCGGAGGAAGTGGCCTTGGCTCCTCTTTTTGGTCTGATTTGAGGCCTGAGGGGACTCAGGCTCCTGGGAAGGATCAACCTTCACCGTCCAACCTGTAATTAGTGATTAACGGTGAAGTCCAGACTTTTGATTTACTCTGCTCTGCTCCCAGAATGGGATGTTGGTCAGTGCCACGGCGAGAGGTAAATCACCTATTGCACTGGAGGCAACAAGCTTGTCAGGGAAAATAGCCTGGGCCTGCAGGACGTTGTGAGGGGCCGGCTGTATGAAGACAAATTGCACCAAGGTTGCTTAGCCAACCCCCTTACTCCATCCTCTATCATGCTCTGTCGCTCTCTTTCTCCAACACATGCTCGCTCGCTCCGTCTCTCTTCACAAAGTCTCTCATTCCTCTAACACACTCCCTCTCTCCCCTCAATGATGTTCAGTATTACTGGGGCTGAACAGTTGTGTACCCCCAATTGCTTTGAGTTTGACATTTTGATGTGGAGATAAAAGTACTTTCCCTGATGCAGAGTATTCATAGCCCATACGCAAACACTCAAAAGGGAAAAAACACCCGAAAAACAGAATACACATTCATGTGAGTATTCTCTGATCTTGATGGTTGGGTTGATTTGTGCAAGCTCTCTCCCAAAGCAAGAAGAATGGAGTTTCTGTTTTGATTCGGAAGATGAGCGACTCAGTGGACTTGTGTGTTTGACAGAGAAAGAAAATAGTTTTGAGTGCTGGAACACACGTACTCCCTTTGTTTTCCCAAGGAAAATACTTATTTTTGCTTTTAATGTGGAGCTGCTGCTACTAGTCGCACGACTAGACAAAGTGTCTCCCTTTACAATGAGGCAACAATAACAAAACGCTAATCTGTTGATTTTCATCACCCATAAAGACGCACATGTTGCATCACGTCTTCTTCGCACTGTTAAAGGTCGTATTTTTTTCTTCAGCTCTTAACAGAGACGTAACTCAGTTTAGCAGAACAAAGATGTCCCCTGACTGTGATGTTGAGTGAGGAAACACAAATGGAAGCAAGTCAGACGAAGAGAGAGAGGCAGTCCCCACATAAAGAGAATCAGGCCATACAGAACCATATCGTAACAGTGTGCAGCACATAATGTGTATCTTATATAGGTTACAGCCTTCTATAGGCAGTTATTATAGTCTGTCTCTTTAATTAATGATAATAATAATAAAAGCAGATCATTAAAACAGAAACAGACAACTTCTCTACTTTCCCTCCCTTCCTGGTGTTTCTCTGTGGTGTCACTGTTTCAAGGACAGTTAGCAGAATGGCTAACACTAACAGCCTGCCTACTGTCCAAAGCAACAAACAACCGTAAGAATCCCACTGTGGCTGAAAAACCCTGATCTCAGGTCTGTGAAAAGGCAGAGTGAAACACCAAGTTGTATTAATAAGCAGGTAGGTTTTGTAGCTTACTGATCTGGTAGAAAGAATGCTGGTTTTGAGGCGGTGAGGGAAAACACACATGAGCGGAGAAACAGACTTTGAAACAACAGCGGCGCTCTCCATCGAGTGAATGCCGTGTTTTACTTCAGTTTCTATCACGCTCCCTCTTTACGCTCTTTCCCTCCTCCATCAGTGGGGTTAGGTTTAGGTTTGCACAGTTCCATCCATCCATTATCTGAAACTGCTTATCCTTTACAGGGTCACAGCGGGGCTGGAGCCGATCCCAGCTGACACTGAGCGACGGCAGTTCATCACAGGGCTGACATACAGGGACAAACAACCATTCACCCTCACATTCACACCTACAGACAGTGTAGAGTGACCGAATAACCTAACTTCTGCATGTCTTTGGATTGTGGGAGGAAGCCGGAGTACCCACAGTTATTCCAGTTATTCCACTGCTACCTGGGGATAGCAACCAGGGAAAACAATGCCTCTGCCTGTTTTGGTGGCACAATGGCAGACATGTTTCCTTTGCTCCTGAATAAAACCTTCATTAACTGAATGGCAAAGTGAAAGCAAGACTGATACAGAACCAAACTATTTGTTGATGTCTGAAAGTTTGACCTTGTTTTGTTTTATTGTGAAAGCCATTCATAAAACCACTGGGTTTTACATTTTACCAGCACTTTTCTTGTGTATTAGGTTTTATTATTTTATTACTTAAAACAATCTTACAAAAGATAAATAAGATAATATAAACAATCTTAATACATAAATAAACACAAAGACAACACCAGACAGGAAAATATAAAACAGATGTAAACGTCGGAGGCTTGTTTTCTCAACAACAGACTCGTAATTACGATCTTCTGAGCATCTTTGAAGGTATTAACTTCAGTCAACATCTTCTGAGACAGTCACACTCCACATCTGCACCGCTGAATTGATCAATGTAAATAAATTCATGTTTGTTCACATGGAGAACTCAACAGCTCAACTTTAGGTCGAAGAGCTTTGGCATCATTTTGAGGGCAGAACAACCTTTGATGTTGATTCTGAGCTTTTCCACTTAAATGAGATTATTTTAAAATGCTCCAAACAGTCCCAATCCAAGAAAAATACCCTGGGCACGACCACAGTGACCAGTGCTTCAGGATCTATCAGCATCTCCTGTCTCATAATTCTGCCTCTAGAGGACCAGAAGAAATAATTGTGTTTCTGCAGATTTATTGCTATAACACGTTAAAAAATGCAGAAATTACAGGTGTTAGGTAAAAGGCGCGAGGATAACAATTACCCTCCTTCTCTCTCCTCCCACAAACATTATAAACATCAAGATGGCTGTAAAATATTAACAAATGGCCTTAGCGAGTGCATTACCTCTGGCTGAGCACCCTCAAGTCTGTTTCCAAAGCAGCTGTTGGGAGAGATCCTGAGGGACGGCCAGCATTAGTATGCAGCAGAGCCTAAGAGGAGCTCTAATTGGATTAATTTTATCACAGCTACCTTGTGGAAAACAACTAATGAAAAATCCCCTATCTCACTGCAATAAGTAAATCCTAGAGCACTTAAGCTATAGCATAAGAGAGACAGTGATTCAGTGGTTCATCATATTTCACCCACATACGCCCGCATGACTTTAAACTATATCAGATTGCACTGTTTTGTATTTTATTGAGGGTTTAATGTTTAGTAAAGCTTGTTCCTTCTCTACTCTGAGTAATATAAATGTGTGTGTGTGTGTGTGTGTGTGTGTGTGTGTGTGTGTGTGGATGGCTCGTGCTTGTGACAGCACTGGATGAGATGTGATGTAAGTTAGCTAAGCTACGTAGCGTCTTGTCCATGAGTGGATCCTTCTTGGCAGTGATACGAAAATAAATTAGTTCCTACGTGAAACTGTTAGCAACAAGTTCTGTGGATTATTTTTATAAGGAACAGTTCCCCAAAAATGAAAATGTAGTCAATATCTACCCATCCCCATGCCGATGGAAAGTCAGGTTAAGTTTTGTAGTCCATAAAATATTTCTGGAGCTTCACAGCAAAACCACATTGCAGCATTCTCCTAAACAACTGAAGCAGGCAGGGACTTTAAAAACAGAAGAAAACCAATGGCTCCACAGAGCTCATCCTTTGTAATCTAAATCTTTGTCAGCCCCGAGATCCCAAACTGATTCAAAAAGACGTTATATACACACCTTTCATTAAGCCAAACTCTCATTGTAGATGCTAAGCTAACCGTGTCTGAAGTCAGTGCATGAGCTTGACCTCGCGTCACTGTTGTAAATATTGTCTTTTTACATCAATTTGGGATCTCAGAGTTCTGGAGACTTGGATTATGCCACAATTTACATTTTCTTTTGGTTGTTTAATTCACATATTAAAACAAACCCCCATCTAATTCAGTTGATTAGGAGAATTCTGCAACACATTTTTGAAGTGAAGCTCCAGAAATGTTTTGTTGAATACAAAAATTCACCCGACTTTCCATCCACATGGGGCTGAGTGAATAATTGCTACCTTTTCTTTTTGGGTGAACTTATTCTTTAAGTAAGCTGGTCATGATTTCTGCAAAGACACATTGCTGTTGAGTTGTTGAGGTATTTTTTGGAGAATGGAGCTCCACAAACAAAGTGTCATCTAGTTCCATTATATTGAAGAGAAGGCAGACATCTCTATAGCCATTACCTCCAAAACTGGAAACTCACATCAAAACAATCTAGATGGGTAAATAGTGTTACAGGCAAGAGGAAAAACATGGCTTTTTGATTGTGGGGTGAACTGTCCCTTTTAAAGGTACAGTACAGTATGCTTGCATACACCTGATTGCATAGTCTACTAGTTTTTCAGCAGCTTCAGCATCACAGCGCAATTGAATAGCTGCACGGCTGCAAATGGTGCATGCCAACACCTCCAACTGGATGACAGGAGATGGTAAATGTTGAGAAAAGGGGATGGATGCAGCAATCTGTTTACACTGAACTGCTAAACAATCCTGACAGCCAGAAAAGCACATTGAACCTCGCTCAGTCAGAGGGGTTTTTCTTACTGTGAATTTAAACCGGGCCGGTCTGTGGTGTGTGAGCACTGCTGAAGCGTTCATTCATCCAACCCACAAAAAGTCAGACCTCTGTAGCCACATCACTGTCTTCAGAGCCAGCTGCCCCGTCAACAGCAGGACAGTCGCTGGACAAACGTCTTGAACAGGCTGAGTAAAAAAAGAATTAATGGACAAAAATAGCTTCCAAGTAAACTCCATGAAACGGATGCATTCACCTTGGCTCTGCATCACTGAATTAAAAATGCAAAGCTCATACTGAATCTGGGGCTCTTAAGTGATCATTATCGACTTCGTTAATAAGTTCGCCACATATAGAAAGTGTAATTGGGATCTGTGTGAGCTGAGCTGCTGCCTACATAGAGCACACATTAAAACGCATGCCAGCGGAGGAAAAAACGCTCGGAGCTTTAAAGAATGCATGGGGTTTGTGCGGTGATGCACTTCTCTGGGGAGCGGATGTGGATTACTGGAAAGACTTTCCCTTTTTTCAGATTTATTTTTCTGTCAAACCATTTTGAGTTCCAGCAGTTGTATTTTCATCATTCTTTGTTCTTTGAGATGTAGCACTTAAACAAAACGCTGTTGCTGCTCCTAAATATGAAAAATCACTGGAGTACGTATGAGGAGGAAGATTTTCCTCCCACACGTTGGTGTTTAAAGAGGTTGGATAGTAAAGTTTGCTGCTAGTTTTCAATGGTTTCACTGTATGAATGTCAAAGACACACTTTGTGTTGGCTAGGGTTACAATGATAAGAGATTTTCACGGTACAGTAACGCATAAAATATTACTGATTAACGGTATCAGGGTATATGATATAATATTATTATTATTATTATTATTATTATTACTTTCAGTTACAATTACATTTAAAGGAATGAAAACAGAAGGGTTTTATTCTTGGTAGAACAAATACTTTATTATAATTTCACCAAATATGTCCTGATCAGGGTTTACGTTAGCTGGTACATGCTGGCTATTGCTGTGTAGTCGTCCGTCAGAGGAAAATATCGGGGGCTAAAACGCACGATGGGGAATATGCCACATTAGAATATATAAATAAACAGCACATTAAATAATTAAATAACACAATAAGGACTTTAATCAGCGACGGCTGGAGGGACGGTTACAGCATTTGGGGAAAATAAAGCTCCACGCTGCGCAGGTGCAATTCTACGGCTACGCTTCCTGACGTTGTAGCACAACAGTCTACGTCTGGTTTGCAGGACTCAGGAGTACATGAAAAAGTATTTTAGTTAAATGTTGCTTGGAGATATTCATTTTCCACTACCATGGCAACCCGTTGGGATGTTTGGCCAACACCGTAGCTGTCCCTCTACCATCACTGCTTAAAGTCCCTATTGGGTGACCTGCAAGATGTCCAAAGACAAATCAAATATACTCTTATATTATACAAAATTTGGTTTTGCCTCCACTGATCTCCACCTGAGAAAAAGTAGAGGGACATGGACCCAAAGCACGGCAGATCGTTCAAAAGAAGCAGTTGATGTGAGTCTGAAATGTCGGAGGTGAAGCAGCCAGTTTTTTTTTAAAAAGAAAAAGGGATGGTGCAACAGTACTGGAGCTGAGGCCAGACAGATCATAGAAAAGCTTTAAGCCTCTGCTCCTCAAGACATGAAAGATACGAAAACAGCAAAAAACCTGAAGATGTTTCAATCCAGAGTGGCAGGAGAAGTTCAGCTCACATTCAGACGTTTCCAGCAAAAACATTGTTTTCCTGTGGTACAGTGAGCCTGGCGTGTGCTCATCTCGTGTGCTCCTCTCGTGCACGTTGCATCACTTTTTTTCTAAGAGTTTGTGGACTCGTGAAAGTTATAATATTCCCATTGTTTCCAGCGCATGTCACTGTGCTGCACTTCTGCTTTCACTCTCAGCCAAAGCAATTTGTGCATGTGCAAACTGTTCTGCAGCATTTGTGAGAGCAGGTGGGACAAATCATAGGGGATCACAGCGTTTGTGCATTTTGCGTGTTTAAATGTAGATTACACAGTTTATGGTTATCTAAAACATACTTCTGGTATTTTCTCTATAACTCTGTAATATCAGTGGCTTGATTGGCTGCCCAAAAAAGACAGACATGAACACAGACATGAAATTTGACGTAAGCTTGAACTTAGATATTTTTTAAAACACTTAGTGTAATTCAATACCTTAGATAAGCGAATGTACACAGTATGATAACCATCTTTTTTATCACCAGGGTATACCTTAAAGCTGGTGTAACGCTGTAACCCCTGTGTGATGCATCTTCAGCCTTTAACATTTATTTTAATTCATTATTTTAAATATCATCTTACTTACTTTATATTAATTGCACAGTGCTGAGTTGTGAATTATTCCAGTTCATCCAACATAAATGAGGAGCTTAGAGTTAACTAAACCCAGTCAGGTTTATCTGTCACGACCTTGATTAAATTACACATTAGTAACAGATTAAAATGTTCATTTCCAGGCAAAAACAGCTCCGTCTGCAAGTGTGGGTAAATATGTAATTGTGAAAAAAACACAAAGCCTTCACTTTGTCATCAGGTTCAAGAGGAAAGAACAATCGTCCCCCTCAGAATGGCTGAGAAAATTGGCTCGTGTTCTTCAGTTGAGAATCACTTGAATTAGAAAAGTAATTCAACTTCTTTTAAATCTCTCTAACACATTCTGTCACATGTTGGAAAATGAACCATGAATTATAAAACCATTTTAACACCACTTCTCACAGTCTGTGAATGGAATGCTCAGCAGGGGTTTTGACAAGTAAAAGCCTGAGTATCCATTAATTGTCTCGGTGCCACGAGTGCTGAATAACAGCAAAGTTGCCTTAATGGAAGGAGCCTTCCCCGGAGGAGGCCCGCCTGTTGGTTCGGATGACTAATTATAATCTTCACAGAAGTAGAGAGTGTAAGTCAACTCATTTCTGAGCTGGGCAAACTTTCTGCAAATGTAGGGATTACACCAGACTTGGAAACACACAATAGAGCTGTCTCACTTAAAACAAAAGACGATGAGAAGGACGACAAAATACACTGAATTAAATGAAACAAAAAATAGACAAAGAAATGCAGAAAAAATGCAGAAGAGCCAGAAGGAAATCACAAATTTATAGCCCAAATTATCTTGTTTACCCAAATTACAGCCACTCAAAAGAGTTTACATGTGCCATTTGTTTTCTTAAACCAACATTTCAGTATTGGTGACCACAAACCACAAACAGCAACAACAGCTTCCTTTTCCCATCACTGTTCTGGCCTTTTAAACAGCAGCTGAGCAAATAATCTCACCACAAGGTCCATTTAGGAGTTTAACTGGATGTTCAACATACGACCCTGAAGAAGGCGCGTAATGCTACTCAACTCATTTTTAACATGAACTGTGAATATTTTTAAGAATAAAGGCTTTTTAACCTTTTTCCAGAAGAGTGCCTTGTGATTTTTTTCTTCTTTTGATACCACATATTGGCTTTTAAGCTAAACACGGACATGAAGTCAGCTCTGTAGTCAGAATAAAATGTTGGTCGTTCACGTTTGTACGTGTCATAGGCTGTGTAATATGGTTCATATCACATTCACATTACATTTATATGAGCTAAGATATACGAGTCCTGAGAAGGACAGGATGATGATGGAGTTACAGCTGGGCGAGAAGGCATCAAACCACTGGATACTTTTGAAGGAAACCTCAGGAGAATTTCCAGCTAGAATTATAAGGCAAAAAAAGATCTTGTCTTAATCGTAACCAAGTGTTTTTTGTGCCTAAACCATTTAAACATCTGTAAATCCATGACAGCTGGACCCATGCAAAGCTATCTGCTGACGAGGATCATGTGATAAGAGCAAAAGCTTCACAACAGCGACTAAATGGACCTCGTGGTGAGATCGTTTCTCATTTCAATCAAGTATTTTTTATTATCCTTAACTTAAGTACATGTTGGTAAGTGACCAGCCCTGTCCTTTTTACTTGAAGTGCTCAAACGCCCTTTATAAAATTACATATATTTAGTGTAGATACAGCATGTCTCGGTCTCTTTATTGTGATCTCAGGTCAAAATTAAATGCGTCTCAAACCCTATATTTGATTTACTACAGACTTTTTCTTACTTACATGTTAGTTCAGTTGTCAAAACATAATGTTGCCTTTTGTAGCTACAAGAAGAGAGTGTGAGAATAAAATATATTTAAAAAAGCATAAAGTTACTGTACTTTTGGATCAGGGATGATCCTCCCCGATCCAAACATACGGCACATTCATTGTTGTTTTCCTTAAAAAGACACGGTCAGTCTCCACCCTCAACTCCTGCAAACTGTTTGAGGGCCACATCAACATTACAACATGATGGATCACATTACAGTCTATCTAAGTTTCCCACCAGCCCCTCAGGAATATCGCAGGTATATAACAAGACTTGTAGCCTCAGCAGAAACCAAAGAGCTGTATCTCCTGGCTGTGCATTTTGTCAGCAGGTGTCAGGGTTCAGATCAATAACTTGGCACCCAAGAAACATCAAGCAGGAGTGAGAACCATCCCACGGTGCAGCACAAATAGCATTACCACTGTGCTTGATGGAAAAGTACAATTAAGGTCATCGCGGTGATTCAGCTAAATGTGTACTGAATAAATAATCTGTAGTCATAACAGTGCAGTACATAAAGTAGGACTGGAACGATGCTGTTGGCAGTGTTTAAATGTAGCTACTCTGAGAAATGAGGCCTTTTCACATGTGTTTGAAAAAAGCAAGGTGCAGTGGAAGTCTGCTGCGTGTCCCCCAAGAAGAGGTTTTGTTGGGGATGAGATTCAAGCCAACAACTTGCCTGAGGGAGCATTCAGACAGAGGATTCTTTCCAAGCACTTGCACATTCATTTTCATTGTTGTCTGTGAAGCAGCATGCCCAGACCCTTAGAAAATGCATTTAGTAGGTGTACCCAAACTAATAACATTAAACAGTGTGGTGCACAGGCAAAGCACCCTGTGTTTGTCCAGCCAACTTCAAAGGGCTTAAAGCACACTGGCACAAGGACGCAGTCACAGTCTGCCTCGTTTGCTTCTAAAACCTTCTGTCTGGATGCAACCCAACTGAGATAATGCAAACTTATAGACACCCTTCATTCCTTCAGTGTCTGGATATGGTAGCTGAAATAAAATATATTACTGGTAACTCTAACATCAGGAGAACAATGTTCCCGTCTCTCTTTTCACATTCAGGTTGAGATATTACTTGTGGCAAACTGTGAGCGTGACCTTTTCCTAAGTTCATTTCGCAGTGATCACAGACGCTGACTGGTCGGCTGCAGATGACAGACCTCCCTCCCAGCGCTGACTGAACAAAAGTGCTTTCGACTATCTTGTTTTGGCAAAGTGCACAGCTCCAGAGAAAACCAGCAGATGAAGCACATGTAAAAACATGCACAATGTGTTTGGTTTTCTTTTGAGTGCACCTGTATCACTTTTATCCACATGCTTTCTGAACTAATGCTGCACTTTTGTTCCATTCCTAAAATGTGAAATCTTGTCAGCTTTCACTGAGACAACAAGCTTAGAAATGTTACTTTTGTGTCTTTCTCTGTGATTTGTTCTCTGAATCTCTGATTTGTTGAAAGCATTGGCCTGAACTGGGTGGAATTAAGGACAGTACGTACATGTTGAACATTCAATAAATAAAGTATTAAGTAACAGCTGAGGTTTTATTCTCATGATATATAATAAATATCTGGTTGTGCTGAGGAAAGCGTTGAGACCAGCATTAATGCAGAGTGGATGTAGACTGGAACGTGCAAAATGATGCAAAATAAAATAAACTAATTTAAAAACGTGCTACTTTTGATCTGGTGCAACATCCTCTCACACAATGTGCCGCCCACAACACTATCTGATTGGTAACACGTCACAATGAATAGCCTTTAAACACTGAATAATCTGAATCTGTAAAGTAAGTAGTAACTAAATGTATCGAATTAATGTAGTGGAGTGGAGGTATAAGTAGCAGGACATCAGCAGTAGCAGTAACATACTTCTGCTTGAGTAAAGAATGTACTTTTGCCACCTCTGAATTGTCTGAATTAATCTGCTTTGTGTGGCGTGGACATGGAAAATGTGACTGCACAGATGGCGTTCATCTTTTCTCTCTGTAAGTCATGTTTAGTAAATGTTATTGTGATCGAGCTGTTCTTGAAATTAAATGCTATTAAAAAATGTTATGTCTTATTATTTTAAATGTAATTGATGGTTGATAATAGATTATGACTAAATTTGGTCGACCCTGTCCATCAAAATGGACTCCTGGTGTTTGTAAATTATAGACGGTAACTGATTCATGTAGTGAAGTCAAACACAGATTCTCACTTGAGTGATGAAAATTCAAGGCCTGTGATAATGATGCAATGTTGTAGGTTTCTTCAGATACTTTCCATGTGGACTGATTTCTGTGGCTGCACATAGTTGATGTTAATATCTGACGGTCGATGCCCCGGTGTCTTGGAACACTCTCCGACCAAAAGTTAATGACACTTTCATGATAGATGACACCTTATCTGTTTACCCATGATGCACCAGGCCATCATTCAACAAATTATTCAACGATGACAAGGGGCTGACTATCAGTAGCGTGGCAGACATCATTCATATCTGTAACATCATCTAATTAAAAGACATCACTTCTGCCAGACAGCTTCCTTACTGCTAGCTGAAGCAAATTGATTCTCAACCCCCTTCTAGTCTATGCAAAGGAGGAATGAATAATGCATGGACATTAAAGTCTTATCTTCTGTCCTGACAAACAATGTTGCCACGCTTTGAATATTTCACAAAGGTGTGCAAAGGGTCCTTATTAGCAGAGTAGTCAGACAGGTGCCGTTTTCATGGGGAGTCATTCTGAATTTAGTGCTGCTCCGTTTCCGAGCTGCACCGTAATTCTGGACACACCGGATCAACCGATTTACTTTATGATGCTGCTCAGTTTACGAGGGCGCTTAAGGTATTTGCATAGATTTTTATAGCTGCCACTCACAGATTATGTTAGCAATGAAGTGAAAAACTATAACTTTGCATTACATTTCTGCCTCAGGCACTGTGAGCATGGTGTATGAGGTCAAATCAATCCACAGATCTCTGACCAGGTTACTCCACCACACTGCTGGTGTCCTCACTCCATCTGCAACCCAAATGTCATTAAATTCATACTCAAGCAGAGAACTCAGGTTATTATTACACCAGTATATCAACAGCTGTGCACCGGGCCCATCATATTAAAACAAATGCAGCTCTAACTGTGTTACATTATATAGCTGTCTATATCTTTATGTGGAAGAACACAAACAGCAGTAAAACAGATTGGCCATGCTCAGTAAATCTGATTGATAAGTGTTTTTTAGTCGATCCAATAACATCATAAAAAGTAATGTTTTCTCAATTAGAGTTTGTTTCCAAATGTGAATCTTATCGATGATGTCAGATGATTACGGCGTCAGGCCAGGCTGCATGCAACTCTGATCTGGTGGTAAACAGATGATTTTATAACTGGCTGAGTTAAAATCCCACGTCTGTGTGAATCTTCTTCTGTGGAGCTGCAGCGATTTATCGACAAATCGCTTTGTTGTCTCCTATTACATTAATTGCCAACTATTTTGATAATGGATTAATCAGTTTTTTTTAGTATTTTTTTCAGGAACAAAAATCTAAATTCTCTGATTTCAGCTTCTTAAATGTGAATATTTTCTGTTTTTTTTTTTTACTCCTCTTGACATTAAACTGAATATCTTTGGGTTGGGGACAAACCAAGACATTTGAGGACAACATCTTGGGCTTTGGTCTCACTGATCAACATTTCCATCAACCATTTTCAGAAATTAACCGATCAATAAATCGAGAAAGTGATTGACGGATGCCGACAGCTAGAAAAGGCTGCCAAACGGCCGACTGCAGTTCGGGTCACACCAGTGGATATTTTTAAGGACACCTGGGGATATTTCCATCTGTTTTTGTTTGTGGGTGTTTTTTAAGGAGAACTGCGTAAACCATTTTACTATTTTTACCTGGAAGTGATCCGTGATCGTGGCGACCAACACAAGTATTGGTCTACAATCTCCCTACATCTTTCTCAGGACCACAGGAGTGGTGAGAATGTGGTGGTCTTTTATTTTGTTTTTTAAGGCTTCAGCTCCTTTGCACCAGACTGTTATCTCCCCTTGCTTAGATGAATAGGTTTTATTGAAATTAAGTGAATTGAAATGTTCAATACAGTTTTGAGTCTCTAGAGGAGGTGAAGTTGTGACCTTATTATCAGCCTGCCTCTCTCAGCTGCCTCTCAGGCACACTGAGGGCCCGTCTTTGAAGCACATAAGCATTTAGAAGAGTGAAATAGATTTAGCGGTGAATAAAGTGGAGAAGACACCAGCTGAGAGCCACAATGACCTCCAGGTATGTAAAATGCTTCTCTTGTATTCAGTATTAGGTGCACAGGGGTGAAATTGCTTTGAGCGCTTCGGTAATGTGCATGACATTCTTGATTGAAGTGGATTTGTTGGCAAAGACACAAAAACTACTCACAAGCACATTAATGCTTGATTAAATTCAATACATTTTAAATAGTTACCTAAATTAACAATCTTCAGTCAGAGATTTAATAAAGTGGCTTATGCATTTAGTCATATATTTGGCTGGCTATCAACTGTTGCAAAATAACAACATTAAGTGGCACAAAAGGATGAAGAATGGGAAAAAGAAGTAAAAGAGACGAGCAAGACAGGATGAAAGAAACTCAGCTACATAGGGGAGATTTACTAACATTAAATATCCCATTTCCCTGTGAGGAGTTAAGCCAGAAGCTCGCAAAAAAGATCTGAAAACTGAAGTGGAAATAGTTGGAGTTAGAGAAACTCAAGTCTTAAAGGAACTGCAGCTCTCCCCAGATTGGCTGGGGTGACATTCTCCTCCTGATTTGCCAGAAGGGCTTTGCTCCCACACATCCACGTATAATGTGTAGAATAGTAGAGAAGGTGAGACTCACTTCACTTCGCCATTTGCTCTCGTGACTTTGCCTGCTCTAAGAAATGCTTCAAAGACAAAGGGCCTCTGAGATGAAGGTGGATTATGAATTCTCTCCCACTGCTAAATGTGTCAAGCCAGCCAAATGTCAGAGGATATTCCGTCAGAGGATATTGAGCTGACTGAAAATGTCAGACAGGGAGGAACCGTGAGAGAGAGAGCATGAGGAGGAAACAAAAGGAGGAGGAGGAAAGTGGTGCACAGGTGCTGCTGTGACTCAGATGTGGCAGAGACGCTGTCATCATTATGTTGCCTAATGAGGGGGGATTTGGTCTGAACTATTGTTTCGCAGTAGTCTTGACCTGCTTCCAACTCCACGTTGATCCCCTTTATCCATCTTCCCAGGTGGACCAAACATTTTGAAGACTGACAATGCAGCAACAATCTGGAGTTCAGGCCGTTTATCAAACACTACACCTTGTTTATCACCGACCGCTGTAACTTTGCAATGATCCATGTTTCTCAGGGAACGACCAGACTGACGGTTCAGATGGTTACAACAACAGTTAGTGAGCTGCTCCTTAGATTTTAAAGTCAAACAGAATCAAAGCTTAATTAAACAATGTTTTTCTTGTATGGAGCCCGCAGGTGAATACAATTTAGGACAGATGACTTTATTAACATAAAAGCAGGAGAGGGAGAAGCATGTGTATGTAAAGTCATTTATGATGTCATGAGCTTAAACTGATTTCTGTTGCTCCGTGAATTCAACTTACCTTTTCTTAAACAAGATTACCAACAGTTAAAAACACTTTTGACACAATGTCTATGGACACATATGATGTGATGACCACAAATCAACTTCAATACATCTAATAAATACATCAAGAGACATTTTGGATGACAGTTTCTCTTGTGTGACATCTTATCCTCTGTAAATAGGAAATCGTAGGCAAAAAAATGTCAGATGCAGCACAAAGCCTCATTTTTCAGGGACGGGTTAAGCCTTTTTATAGTTGGAAAACTTTCTTTGTGATGGAACAAAAGATTTAACTGAACTCACCAAAGGCTGTGTAAAACTCCTCTTTTGTCAGGTGCTCGTCGTCATTGACGTCGTTGTACTTGAGCAGGTCGAACAATGTGCACTCAGAGACGTCCTTGGACAGGCCTTCTTGCTTGATAACCTTGAATGAGAATTCATTAATGTTCTGTTAAAGAAGGTTGACAATACTTTCTGTGTTTTTTCCATTTGTCAAAACTATTTGCTGGAAATTCCATTTATATTAAACTCATTTATAAAAGCAAATATTTGAAGTACGCAGAGTAATGCCGTCGTTTTTTATCCACATAACGAGGAAATGTTGACAACGTGTCTGGCCAGTCTCAAAATGTTGATACTGAATGTAGATGTAAAGTACTGACAATATTACGTATCTGATCCGTTTTCCACCCAAAGAAGTTACGACTACAGCAAATTATATTCTTTTATAGGTCTGTTTAGACACTGGCAGCACTTGGTTAAGGTTAGGCAAAGATCATTCTCTGTTTTTATACAAAAAAGTCCACAACTGAAGTACAACCATAACCTTTTCTTAACCTTAAAGTACTTCACGGCTGGAAACACGGTCTTTTAATTAAATGGGACTGTCTATGCAGTAGAAAGACAGATTTAGTGAAATTGGTGCTACATGTCCAGAGGAAACAGAGAAAAAGGGCTGTGGTATCCTGAGCTACAACAACTAAAATGCTTTGCACCGGACGCTTGGTTTCGGCTTTCCAGCAGGAATGAATGGAGGCCTGGTCACAAACGTACTCATCAACAGACACAAAATATGTTTCTGAAAACATTTGAGGCGACACTCTTTGTGTCTGTGAGGCAGAATCTAAACATGTTCAATCTGTAGTTTAAACAGCAGCCCTGGACTTTTGCATCATCTATAGTAGTACAACATTGTTCATTTGCATATACTACATAGTATAATACATATGACCCGGAACTCTGATACTGCAGTCCTGTATTTTATACGACCAACAGCAGAACATTAGCGCTGAATCCACTTTAAAAAATGGTTTCCTGTGAACATATTCACTTTTAAATCTTTTTTTGTACCACAGCACCTTGTGTGTTTTTTTTTTTCAGTCTTTTTTAAAAAAAAAAAAAATTTATTTCACAGTAATTCAGCACAAAAGACAAGAAAAATATCTATCCTGATATAGTATTGGTGACAGAGTAACTGTACAGTTATTTTTGTTTTGGTCGCACATCCCTACCCTCCCTGTATTTCCCAAAAAAATATTATTTTATTTTAATCGCACCCCCTAAAGCCCACAACTTTCAAAAATGAAAAATAACACCATGGATATCTGTTAAAAATGTACTGTCATTCATTCATTCTAATAAAACACTGATGTAATGGGGTCGTGTATGAACTACTGTCACTAATAATATAGTAATAAGAATAACACATTTGATACTATAGATAGATATTGACCACTCAAACAAAACAAACTGCGGCTTTAAGCAATGTTGTGCATGTTTGCAGATTAATATTGAAATAAACAAAGATGAAATATTTCTTCCTTATTTCTTTGTTTGATTTGTTCAACATAATTGTAGTAATAATGTCAACAGATATTTGTGGTAAAATGAAATATATACATATATATACACACACACACATACACATATATATATATATATATATATATATATATATATATATATATATATATCTTTTAAGTATCGCAGGGTGCCCACATTCAGATGGTGGAATAAAAGCATAAAGCTGCATTAAATTGAAAAATATAAATAGAGTGCAAGTACCTCAGATGTGTACTTAGGTGCAGCCCCTTGAGTAAATGTATTCACTTTGGGTACATACTTAAACTTACTTTGGTCCACTTTAAAAAGTTTGGATATTATCTCTGTAATGAGTCAATATTAACATGTTCAATCTAAACTCTGTCAAAGTTGATGAAATGCACACAGCATTAGCTGTCAGTTTATCGCAGCCAAGCTGGAGTTTTGTCACAATCGATGGTGAAAAGGCCCTAAACAATGTGCAGGTTTTCTCATCATCCTGCTGAAGCATGATCCTATTTAATGCCCTCTGCATGGCCCTGGCAGTGAAACATCCATCATACTAGATCAGCTGTCAAGATGCTGATCAGAAGGGACAGCTTTATACATCATGCCTCCTCCATCGGATCAGTGCACTTCCCTTCCCAAATGACTTGCCCAAAATTTAGGAGTCACCTGTAATGGCGTACCCTTAGAGCGTTCTGGAAACAAAGTAATAAATAACTGTGGCGTGCACAATAAAACAGCTGCTAATGCCTTTCAGGTGTTGAACTATTAGATCTCATTTGCTGAATGTCTTCTGCTTTTGTCTTTTACAGTTGATCTGCATCCAAACCAAAACTGAGCTACTGATACATGATCGTATAAAACACTCCACAGATTCCTCTGTTGAAACTTAAAAACATTCTTGAACCTCTGGTCTTCCTCTCTGGTGTGCTTTGACTTGGAGTAATGGAGGTAGGCTCGGTGGCTCAAACACCACTTACTGTACAAATCTCAGGTTTTGATGCTTTCTCTCCAAATCTTTAATATTTCATGACATGGCCGTACTCCCTACACAGACAAAGTTTTGATCCATCTGGCCTCTTGAGATTTGTAAAGTCAGTTTCTGTAGTGAGTGATTCACTATTCAGTCACAGTAAAAGAGGACCATGGACATGTTCACTGGCTCCCAGCAGACTCTGTGAGCTAAATGAACTGAGACACATCATTGACAGGATAACCAGCTGGACTGTTTATTGAGAGTGCAGCTTCTGTCCGTTTCAAATCGAAGCTCAACCTGCACAGCCAATCAAACATCGGCTGGTTAGTCAGTTAAAACACATATCTTACAATAAGCAGCTACAAAGTTTTTAATTACTAGCACAGACATTGAAGCAACAGTATGTAACTTTCTACCCTGAAATAACAGCTTCAATCATTTTGATGTTACAGTTGGATTTGTGTTTACGACAGTGGTGTGACCAAAGTTACCTGCGTGGAAATCCTATGCATCGGTAATGGTAAGAGTCTACTGTAGGGCTGAACTTGTGTGTGGGCCCTGTAGACAGTTAATTAATGTAACATATATGTAACATTTCTGCATTATAGTGTCAAAAAACATTACAACTTTGTTATATGTTATTGAGTTGTGCGTTCAAACCCAGAGAAATCTGTGGTTTTGTTGAAGGTGCCTGCTGCTACAACTAACATCCAGGAAAACATCGGATTCAACCTCAGAGAGTGATTAGGAAGTCAGCGAACGTGACTAAACATGAAAAAGCTTAAATCGTTATCGTGGCTGTAAACATTTCTGCCTGAGTCATGTTGTATAGATTTTTCATCGGTAACGGTGGCAGTTTAATACAAAGGACAACAACTCTCATGATCCCACGCTAACTTTGTCTTTTGTTTTGTTTTAGCTGAGAGGCTCAATCAGTTTACACAATACAATCAAGATTTGCACGTTCATTAACCCTAGTCTAATCAACATTAGGACTTAAACTGCTCTGGACTGATCAAAATGCTGTGAGTATGAGCAGGTGTCACCTGTTCTCTGACTTAATTCATTATTAAAAAGTCTTATCCAAAAGATTTCCAGAACTGCATAATAAACTCTGAGTTAACTTCTGCCGGGGGACAAAAAGAGCAGGCTATGACCCTGAAAATGTCTTTTCCTTTGATGGACTATAGTTCACAAAAACAGTCTTCTTGCAACAAAATTACAAGTATTTAAATTACCTTGAAAAGTGGAAGATCAGACAAATATATAAAGCTTTTAACACAACACTCCCAACAGCAAGAAGACATAACCTTTGCCC